>NC_066841.1:11694121-11994121 GCF_001640805.2 Lates calcarifer | reverse complement strand
ACTTTTTCCGTGTGTGTGTATCCATTATGGACATATGTTTCTGGCCCTGTTGTTATCATTGCTGCTACTCTCAAGAAAATACTGTCCCAAATAATCATCCCCACAACCCCCATCTGTAAAATGGGTAAAGTATCATTATTCATCCTCCTGTGTCTGTGTAAACAGTTTAAGTGGGCTCCCTCATTCATTTTTAATTAATGCATGGCCACTGTACACTCAACAATGTGGAAATTGAGAAAATGGACTTTAAAGAGACAATGAGCTTGAAATATTAAGACAAAGCTAAGTAGCCACAAGATGCAAAGGACGAGTGAGGAGAACACAGGAAGGGTTTGTGATTTCCACAAACAGATAAGGAAAACTGGCTTCACATCTGACTGCACATTTCGCTTTTCCCCCTTTCTCATGACAAACCATCATTCTGCTCCACATGCAAGTGAGCTTTTTGACATATATTGTCTTTCAAGAAATGACATCTTGCTCCATTCACTGCTCCGAGCTCAAATGCATGATTCAATTAGTTGCTATGGCTGCTGAGAATGTGTAACATGGAATTCATGCAGTAAATATCTTACTGAAGGCATGTTTATGCATGATGAGTTTGTTGGACATGGTAAGATGTCACGGGTCAACTACTTTGTATATATTATATAGGCCTATTCATTCAGTGTGCACGCACATGAAAATGCAATAAATGAAAACATATAAGAGGACACAGAAAGTACCAACAATCAAAGAAGAAAATAAGTTATGCACCTGTATAGGCGAGTAAAAAACTAAAACTTCCAACAGCTTTAACAATGGCATAATTAGCCATATATGTCCACTTACATTAAACATCCACAATATTTTAATTACTCAAGTTCACATGCACCCACACACAAATCAGAAAGAGCCATGGATATGAGCATGATTAAGCTTTACATGGACACATACACACAGAAAGTAAAAAAGGTTTGATCATACTTACTGTTAAGCATTGCATATTCTCAGGGCGATTGGTCTCGGGGGCAGCACCATGGTTTGACAGCACAGCCTCTGAAATGTAGACAAAGGAATCACGGGCTGAGACAGTGCCTTTGGAGCACATTTCTCCCTGTGCCAACGCAAAACAGCTTTCTGGATGCACAAAAATAAAGTCCTCAAATAGTTCTGAGAGTCCATAAAAGTGACTCAGAAAGATAACAACAAGCAATTATGGCAACAGTTGTCTGGAGTAGCCTTCACTGGGCTGGGATTCAAACTTCAGAGCGCACATAAAAGGCAAAAACAGGCCAGCCGAGTCAAGCAAAATCCCGTAAGATGCGAGGATCCAACAAACTGCCCAAGAGAGGAGTGGAAGTGAGAACAAGTGAGAGGGAGGGAAGGAGGGAGGGAGGGAGGGGTGAAGAAGAGAAAAGGAACTCCTCTCTCACTCTATTATCCGTCCGTCACAGGGCTCCTGGGAAGTTGCTATGGTTACAGGGACTCACGCCTCAGTGTCCTTTTAACTATTGCTCATAAAGGCAGCATTCAGCTTTGGGCCACAATGCAGATCTCCCTCTCCCTGTTTCTCTCTCTGTCTTTTTCTTTCTGCGTTTCCTTCTGTTTACATCTGTCTACATCTCTCACTATCTACACACACCTTTCCTTAATTTAGCATGTCCCCTGTCTATATAACTTCACACAGAGCCACCCAACCATATCCTTCCAAACACTACCACCATCCCGCTGGTGTTTTTATCCTTCCTCTTACCCCTTTTCTATACTCTTCCATCACCATACCACCTCCATCACCATAGGAGAGAAATTATCCAACCCCAGACTGTGAAATGTTATTTTCCAAACTCTACCAACCCAGTCCAAACAGCCCCAACACAAGTAAAAGAGTATAAGAGGATCAGTAACCTTCTGTTAACCTTGTCAAATGTTGGAATAATCACATTATATACACACAAATACCTTGAAATGTCTGCTCAAGTAGCTTTCAAGTCAGAAAAACACATTGCAACACTGCATCATTGTGTCACATATACATATTTAAAATTTCCATGGTGCAACACTTCAATAAAATAATATCACTCTCAATCTCTGCAAAATATTCAGATCCAAAACACCATCAATTTCTGTTTTACTGCTGCCTGAAATGGAAGCTTCAAGATGTCTTTTATTCTTTTGACTAGAAGTTAAACTGAAAGTATGCAGGACTAGACAAAGCTTGGCAGTAAAATGTGCAATGGTCAGAGACTGTTCCATGGAGAAAAACAACAAAATGACATATGTTTAAGCTGAAGTGACAAAGTCTTGTAGCAACCACAGTAATTATGACTTTTGACAGGAACAAAGAGGTAAGTAGTGTGACAACAAAATGTGGGACTTTGCCACGAGAGACCACTTTTTGTTTCCTGTTTCCTACCGTCAGTTGATGTTTCTTTTAACCATGACCACTAGTTTTCCCTACCTTTAACTAAATAATTGTTATATAACCTAACCAGACATCGTCAGATCATAAAACAGGTTTATTTTTCCAAATGTGATTTGCAGCAGTTATGGAAGGTACCAACAAATGACATCCATCTGTCCTGCCAATGGGGGCATCAGGACAATCAGAAGACGTATCTAAATGTTGTTCCAGAGGGCACAAACAAATGTTGGAATTTGTCTTTCTTTTGGGGGGGGGGGGGTACTTGTTGATTTGTAATGATGGATCTTTGTGGGTCCAGTAAACTAAGAGCTTGCCCTAACCCTTACTTCTCTGATGTAAACTGCTGACACCAGATCATCCAAAATGTCATCACAATCCACAAGAGTGCAAGGCTGTCAAAAGCCAGTCTTTAAATGGTTAGACAAAAGAGACCACACACACACATTCAATTTTCTATAATTACATCTCCTTTACCAAGTATACACAGTATGTCTCCTACTTCACCAAATGCTTTCTTCTTAAAATCACGCCAAATATGTACTTTTATCTGTTTTCTGCATTTATACGTGTACTATGTGAGGTTAATTGATAAATAAAACTTTTCTCCTGAAACATTTGCACACTGCTGTTTGTGAGCTTGAAGTTTTGTGTTTCTACATCATACTTCTGTATTTTGCATTATTCTGCACAGTGAAGGTCAAAATATCAAACTGAAATAACAATAAGCAAAACACCTTTGAGTTTAAAATGGATTTATAGTCTACTTAGAACAGTACTCATGTGGAATTTAAATTTAAGCAACCCTAAAATATTTTGAACACAGCTTCGTCTTTCCTCTGTAACCCTAAAGTTTAACCCCAGAATAAATGGCCCGATCCCATAGTTGTGGTTGCCATCGTAACCCCGGGTCTTTTTAAGAAGAGAGATTCTGTCACTTGTGAATTTGAAACCGCCAGGGGTCCGGAAAAAGAAAGGGGCTAACCTGGCTGGCATCGAGCCCAGGAGAGGAGCTTTTTGTCTGGGTAAGACATCAGTAACATAGAGCATATGAGGGGAGAGACAGTGCGGCAGCTGGCAAAGAGAAATATCCAGAATGACTGACATAAAAATGGGGGGAAATAAAGAGGGACAATAAGAGACAGAAGTAGTGGACAGTGGGAAAAGTATACACAAGAGAAAATCAGGGAATGGGGGGGGGGGAGACTGTAGCCAGAACAAGGGAATTAGAAATGGAGACAAAGAAAGACAGACAATTAAATCAGAACAAAAAAACAAAAAAAGGCAGAAAATGAAGACATGCAAAAGGAAACAGTAAAGAAAAGAAATCAAAAGGTGCTGGCAGTCTTCTGTAGTTGAATCAGCCAGTCTCAGATCTGCCAGGACATTAAAAGCCCTTGACTCTGCCCAAATCCCTTATTGCACCACTAACTCACTTGACACCCAGACCCCCTTTTCACCTCCTGTCACCCACAAACAAATAAACACTTGATGGAGAGAGTGGAAAAGCCAAGAAGGGAGAAGATTGCCTCCACTTCACTTCACTGTTTGAGTCTCTTAAGATCACCTCAAGTGTCAGGAGATGATTGTTTAGACTGCTAACACCAAAAAAATAACACAGCCTGGACAGAAGTTAACTGATGTGGACTGCCAAATGTAAGACGTACAGTATCTGACTGGTATAAAATATGTTGGGTTTTTGATTACAGTGAAATTGATTCCTTATTTCCTAGGAATGTGATCTTTATAAACTCAAAAGGCAGAAAAGACAGAATTCAAACCAGTTTGTTTTAAGAAAACATTGAACAAACAAAATATAACAAAGTATGCAAGCAAAGTAAAACCAGATTACACTTTGGTTAGGTTTTATTTTAGCTGACAACATTAGTATTTAGTAATGAATTTGTTTTTAATAAAGCAAAGCATTCTGTTAAAAAGTTAAAACAGTATTAATCTTTATATTATCAAATCGAATCGAAATCGTATCGTTGTATGGATAAGATATCATGATGAAAACTTGTGATTTACACACTTAAATAAAATATCCTTGCTCTCAGGACAAGAGTATAGAAACAAATGAAGACATAAACATAAATATGGATACAACATGGGTGCATTAAAAGCTTGAATTGAAAAGTTTGAATTCAATATGTATGTTTAAACTTATTTAAAGTGAAATGTTAGTTACGCAGTGTGACTTAACCACTACTACTGCTCTTGTTGTAGAAAATTTCACCCACACACTGATTAGTTTAGAAAGTGATACGGGTCAATTGGTTTTTTTGGCAAAGGCTAGACAAAGGCTTCGATTTATCGAACAACTAGAGTGGAATGTTTTAAATCAGGGCTCTGTGTATAAGCGGACCTCTCTCTGCACGCTCAGTTTCTACACACAGACGGACACAACAGAGGAGCTGATACACAGATCAGAGTAATGGGGAGAAAAAAAACTATGAGCACTACACACTAACAAACCTCCAGAGGTATAAATAATGCAGCATGACTGACATGAGCAGACATTGATATATCCGTATTTTGGCATAAAATAACTCCCAACATCTCTCTTATGATACAGGTCAATAAAAATGTTAAAAGGTACCCAGTGAAGTTTTATTTTAAACAAACAAAAGTTATGTTGAAATTCAGTGTTTCCACAAAATGCAACGTCTGAATCCTTGAGGTCTAACAAACATAATGAGTACATCATTTACATTCATGTTTACTTGGCAGCAGTCTTTTTCTTCACTGCCTTTGTTGGTGAATTTCTTCCCTTTTTTCATTGCTTCATAGTGCTAGTGTTGGTATAAAAAATAAAACTTCCCAGGGTACCTTTAACATCTCATTAGTTAAACTCACTTGCTCAAACTTGTGTTATTGGGGCAGTTTAAAACTGTTCTATTCCACCAATAAGATATTAAAACTCTTTCAGAGGTTGATGGACAGAAGTTTCAGGCTATCACACTCAGATTCTGTGGCTGCTTCTGGCTTTTTTCCATCTGCTCATTCATTCTACTCCGCCAAGACCCTGTTTGTTAAAATCTGAAGCTCCAGTAACTGACAAAACATATTTGGGTTCTTTTTGACTATCATTAGTTTAGTTTTGAGTTTTTGTGATGTATCAATAAACACATTCACTCTTCAGTCTTCCAGTCATTCACACACGAGTAGTGTTACACAAAACCATCGGCTTTGTAGCTCTTTTTGGTAAATACATCAGTAAATGTGTAGCTCATCACTAGGCTGAAAGAGTGAGTGTAGTCCTGTGCCTCGGGGTGTTTTAGTTGGTCAGTGGACAAATTGATCCTCAAGAAGAGAAAAAAGATGCAGAGTGGGTACTGCAGTCTAAAATGTTGGATCCAGCTCAGTTCTTTTATGTTCCCTTTGATCAGGTTGGTCATTATGACACAGTACACTGTGTAACAGTTAGTTTGTGTCCTAACTGTGAAAATGAATTGTTATCTGCTTTGACTGTGTTGCAGGTTGTTTCTGTAATCATTTGTAAACAAATCTTTTACAGTCACCCTACTGATTACATTTACAGCATGCTAAGTTTCATAGTCAAATGTCAACGTCAATTCCATGCGCAGGTCTCTGCATGCAGCAAACATTAAAAAAAGAAAAATCAATTCCAAGTCCATGGAGACTGTCTCCATCCTTCACTAGTCCAACAGGATAACTGTGTGCAGATCAAAGTGCTTTTCTTTTTCCATCAATTTTCAGAGGTCAAACACTCCACATCTTACATCTACGTTATGGGAATACTGGGGGATGAAGATGATCCCTGCAGGCCTTCAGGATAATCCACTAAATCCACCAGGCCAACCAGTCATCAGTTGCAATAAAACGATCAGTGAGCCACTGTCACGAGTCATGTCCTAAATGTGGATGGATCTTTTCACAATGAAAACTGAGCCACTAGCGAGCGTGTCACCCACTGAGAGCAGGGTGACATGCATACAAGTGATTTCATTTGACAACTTACAGAGTTAGATCTTCCGTGTTCAGAATTATCTGTACAGACAGTGGACGGGAACAATTATGGCATGCTATGAAACTAACTATGCTGGGTTATTTCTGATCCTGTGGAAATACATTAGTTCCACTGTAGAATCAGTTTTAGATGCCCTGAAGGGTTCAAACTGTCATTCTGCCTTATATAGATATAGAACTGATCATTATAGTACAGAAGCCTCAGAAATATCTACTGCACTGCTTCCTTTTCTGTTTTAGAGAAACTGACCACAACACAGTTCTTAAAGGAAACAGCTTCAGTTCAGAAACAGCTTCTCAGGAGGTGGGAAAAATAACAGGATCATATTACAATCTGATGCTATCCATAACAACACCTCAAACTATAGCCCAGAATATCATAGATGAATTCACAGAGCTCTGAATGTAACACGCATCAATTATTAACAGTCACCTTATATATTAGGAGGTGTTCCTGTTATTTTGTCCACCACCTTTATGTCATGCAAAGGAGAGCACAAAAGTAGGACACACATGCATATTGTAACATAAACATCTAGCTTGTAAATGGATGCACAGGTAATGTACATGTTCACCACATAGAGTTTGATCCCTGAGGAATGCATTTTGAAATGCTTGAGTTAATGTGCACACCACCAGCCTCAAAGCTGAATACGTTTCAAACACAACACAAGAATGACTTTCAGCATGACAGACGTTTGTGCCTGACCCAAGCCCTGACTCATTTACAGTGTGATGCCACATAGAACAAGACAATGTGATGACTTTTGGGCATTCTGGTTTGCCGGACAGTAGTGACTGATGCATTTCAGTTCTTGCATCTGTCATGAGCAAGGCAGAATAGCCAGAAAGGATTATGTCTGCTGTCTGTCAACTCAATGTGTTGTATGATTGTCCCTGATAGGGATTTGTACAAAGGATTTGAGGAGAACAAGCACAGAAATAATAAATTGGGATGGAATTTCATATCCTGGCTGGGTAACTCTGAATTCATCAAATCAAAAAAATCAAACTTCAACCACCACCAGTTCATCAGGTTCAGCATTTGCTTAGAGTTACATACAATAACATGCAGTATTTCTAGGGCAGTTTTGTTCAGTTACTAACTTTTATTCAATAACTAAGAGAGTAAGGAATCCCCAACAAGATCACCAATATCACTGCATATGGATTCTGTTTTACTTGTCTTATAAGACTAGTGTTATGCCTATGGTGGTACTGACATGTCAGAGCATGAAAACAGCTGCTGATCTGTCATCCCCAGTGCACAAGCATATGACCCACAGTACACTGTACATAGCCTATTTTTTTTATTATTATTATTTTATTTTTTTTTCAGAATACTGAAAACTTGACATTATACAACAGTTTCTATACTCCTGAGCCTACATGCAGTATGCATGTTCTTGGTGTGAGAATGATGTGTCATTCACACAGAGCTGTCAGTATGTGCTTTGACACATGACAAGAATATCTGTGGAGCAGGATGGGAATATGCTTGTTTTCCACATGAGCGCGCCCCTCATTGGCAGTCACACTCCCCACAGTCGTGCCCGCTTAGTTCCGCCCACCTTCTGGAGGCTCAACATGTCTGCCCATCAAGAAGCTGATTCTAATTTACTTGGTGTCCATGGCGACTTTCAGACGTCTAGGTTCATTGCCTCTGACCCTAACACATGGAAGTGTCCACCCACTGCAGAATGAAGACTGTGCTATTTGGAAGTTTGCAGTCTGCAGAGATTCGTGCTTGTGAGTTTGGGTAGTAGGGGTTGCAGCATCCTCTGTGGGTGCTTGAGACTAGTGAATGTCCCCCTCCTTGTCAACCCTAACCTTTCCAAAGTACAAAATGTTCCTGTAGTTAGTCACCAACAGATGGATTTACAGTTTGCTAACAGTGCATCACATTCTCAGAGATTGTCTTGTCTCTAATAAGCTAAGCTTGATTGCAGACTTTATGTCACTCAGTCGGAGTTTTACTCTTCAAATGACAAAGAAAAGGAGGCCCACCAAACATTTCTTCAAGACTTTGTACCCATTGCTATATACTCTTTTTTGTTACATCTTTTCTCTTCTCAATATATTTATTTACAAAAAGTCTTATTAAAAAAAAGGCAAGACTCACCCAAAGTCTCAAGTTTTTCATTTCAAAGGCAAAGCTCCTTGTGTTAGTTCTGCTCTCAGTCATCTGGTTTAGTTCTTCATTCAGAGACGTCTTGTGCAGAGGATAAACTTAATTACTCACTTAAGTGACTGGCACACCAACATAGGTGCCACTTATTTTTCCTGATTAGGCCTCTTCTTAAGACTGTGTGGGCACCTACAAACTGCTTGATTGACAGCTGTCAGGACACTCGTATCAGTTAGGTTGGGAGAGATTTCGTCTTGTTATTGGCCTTTTCCACAGCTGACATTTTGACTTTAAACTAGTCACAGTAGGAAGGGCTCAGGTGTTACTAATAACATTAACGATGGCTTGTTTCCATTCAAGTGTCCCAGTAAGACATGTCAGTGTGACAGTGAGCCTGCATGAACAATACCAGGACGCCGAAACTGAAGCAGTTAATGAATTTAGCCATGATTCATTTTATTAGTTGCACTTGTGCTTTTCTTACTGTGACATGTCAAAAATCTCTTCTGTGAAAAATATCTATTTTCTTAAAGTTTGGTGACCTCAAAAACACCTCCTGTAGGCTGAATAAGTGAAAACACCTGTGTGGACATACAAGAGTCTTTAAATATGTTTACTATACTATAAGCAGTCAGACATTCTTGAGTTTTTTCCATTTACAGACCAGTAATTTAAGTTTCAGTTGAACAGTGTACAACTGAAATCCATAACTGTGATTTTCATCCATCAAATGTTACTATCTTTTCAAATCCTTAAAATAATAATATCTGTATTATGAAATAATATCCAACAATGTAATAGGAGCAGAAAGTGCAACACAGTAGCGCAATGATGAGAGGGTAAGCTATTAGGTCAAATGCTTCACTTCAGATCAAGTGGATATAAGCCTGGGGTCAACGTTACCCTTCAGAGAAAACACTGGACACATGCCACGTCACACATATACTCATCAACACATTGTCTCACATGATCACACACATAGACACATACACAAATTCACAGACAGGATTTACCAGAACAATTTAACAATATCACAACAACCCCTCCTCCATGTCCATGTCCAAATCGTCCATATAAGTTAATCACACAGTGTACATTTTAATCTGCTGATTTAAACACAGCTCACCATCTGGAAAGGCCTGGCAGTGTTTATGTGTGAGTGTGTGTCTGTACAGTATGTCTGGGTCCCGGCTCGTCCATTATGAGTAGTGAAACAAGTATGAGTATGAAGCAGATGACACACTTTTTAAACATGAGCCCAATGGGTGTTCTGCTATTTTTTGCTTTCACACATATGGAGCCCACCTGACCCACATCGTAAGCTTGTTGGAGGGAAATGCATTAGCCATGGTCAAAAACACACACACGTACATGTCACTGTGGGTCAGTTGTCTCCACTGACACACTCTGCAAGCCGAAAAAGCACAGCTAAGTGAGTTTCTCAAGCTCTCCCTTTTTCTTTCATCAGTAATAAATGCACAGACAGAAAAATAATGTACAATGTATGAACAAATGCATATAATTACTTTACACCTACAGTATCTGCAGAGGCTGAGCATTTAAAGACCTGTATTTGTACACTATTACTGTAGCTTAAAAGAGGTCTCCATCGCTGCACCATACAAAAATGTGTCCTCAAAATCAACACTAATTGCCCTGTCACTCCTTATAACAGAAATGCTGTTTGGCTGCCACTCATGCACAGTCTTTCTATTTCAGCCTCTCAACGCATGTTTAGCAAAGTTAAGATGGCAGCCTTTTTATTGCAGCCCTACAGTGTAATTAGCTGTCAACGCTCAGCGGATAGGTTTTGTTGTAGAAGCAAGAGGAAAGCCTGTCTGAGCCACAATGGTACTAGAAAGTAAAGAGAAAAAATGACTTCTAACAATCTGATATTTAAAGATACCATGTCTCTTTCTGTACTCTGCTCTCTCTGTGAAAAAGTATATTTTCTTTTAAATGTTCCTGTC
The DNA here is from genome assembly GCF_001640805.2 of Lates calcarifer. NCBI lineage: Eukaryota > Metazoa > Chordata > Actinopteri > Centropomidae > Lates > Lates calcarifer. The sequence goes on along the minus strand of NC_066841.1, from coordinate 11,983,632 downwards.
ATTACAAAGAAAAAAGATTTTATATATCTAATATTATTCAATATGTTTTGACTTTTCCAGCCTGTGTGTCACACTCAGACCCGAGCCCATTTCTTCCTGCTGCAGATGTAAATCTATAAAAATGGGTGAAAAATAAATAGCTTCACTTCACAAAATATATTTTTAAAAAACAGTTTTTATTTTGGTGTTTCATTTGGCACTCTAGTGAGTGTTAGCACAGCAGCAGGGTGTATATGAGATTGACTCAGAATAAACTACAGTAGCCATGTTCATCATAATGAAGCAACATGACACCCAGTGCAACAGTGTGGCTCATTAATGTGTTTTTAACAATATAGGTCCATGGCACAGGGGAATGAGTTGCATCAAGCTTTGGCAACAGAAGGAAAATTTATTAGTAGGAACACTTCATTGTTGGTTTTAATTTTCTCATAAGATCTGTTGTCCATAAGAGATCTCTGTACATGATACATGCCCCAAGCCAGCTATGATTCCTTCCCATTAGATCAGGATGATGCTACATCATGTCTAGATGTGCTGCTGAATTCCTACTCCAACGTAGTTCTGTCCTCAGGGATTTTGGCCCGGCGCTGACCTGAGTCTGAACTGGCACAGGTCTGTGAGTGAGGGATTAGTCAGACACACTGTTCCAAACAGTGCACCTCTGGTGACAGTCTGTGTACATTAACATGGCTCAATCTAGCAGACCAGTAAAAGACTGGCTTCAACAGATGACATTTGCATAGTTAGACTCTCTGGATATGGCAGTATAGAATTATGACAGTGTAGCTGTCATAAGGTATTTATATAGTTGTGACTTCAGCTTAGTTTTTCACAAGAAGAAATCCTGCCTTAAAATGCAAATATACAGGTTAAACATGCTCTTGATATGTGTGACTCCCCATTGCAAAAGAATTACATTAAGAATGCTTAGAAACTGTAGTGCTTTGATATTTGTAATAGTTTGATGGAAAGTTTAATCATGAAGAACATCTGAGGTTAACCAAACCCAAAATGGTTTCATTTCCACATTTGTCCACCTAATCCTCCACCCAGCCTCATTCCTCTCCCTTTACAGGCCTAAACTTAACACTAAGCAAATATTTTCACCACAAACATAATGTAATTATCTTTCTGCGTGTATTTGGAACAAATGAAATCTTCACATAATCTGCTCCTAAAACATGTTGCCAGTTTTCATTTTTAGGTTAATTTCATCACATTTACCATCTCGCCCTTGTGTGACTCGAGGGAAAGTCTACAGACTGCCCTTCCTTCACTCAGGACTCTAAAATAGTGCCTATCCAAACAGTGCATACCATAATTCCCCTAAGCGCTGCACAAAAACAGAATATACAAACAAACCAACCAATCAACAAACACACTGAGCCGCCCAGTAGAACCTGCTGATCTCCTACTGGTACTTTTTTAAACTCAACTTTCAACTAACTTTACAGAAAGATGTTTTCTTTTATGAATCTTTATGGAAATAAACTATTTAGATGCTTGCTCATTTATACAAAAAATGAACACAGAGTACAAAATATTGTGCCTTCGCTTCATTACACTTAATACTGAAATACTGAAGAATGTTTTGCTGCTGCTATGTCACCATTGCTTTCAAGTAGAGAGAGTTAGAGAAGAAACAGGATGACAAGAGGAAAAAATTATAAATTGGCTTTGAATCCAAAGCATAACAAGAACACGGAGAGCCTGCCAAGCTCACAGTATGCCCCTGCTAAGTCCTGTTATTTAAGGGTTTCCCGTGAGCATATACTGCATATGTTACAAATCGTGGTCTTCTGTTGGGTGGTAGTTTGAATTGTTTGCCTAGTGAATGCCTTTTTGCATTCTGCCACAGTACCAGGGCACATAATAGATGGACTGAGGACTAACAGAGAAATGACAAAGATGGCAGAGTGAAAAAGAAACAGTGATGTCTAAGAAAACAAAGACAGCGGCGTGGATAAAACTACAGGGGAGAAAGGGAAGCGTGAAATAGAAAAGACATAGAAAAGACACAGATATTTAGAAACACATGGACAGTCAGTGTGAAAGAGGCATACACAATATAAATGCACTGACAAATTGAGGGAGAGAAAGAGGAAGAGAGGGAGAGAGAGGCTGGACACAGCGAGTAATATTGTAATGAATGAGATTTTGGTCATCTCCATGTCAGTGCATGTCATGGTGCAGCACTGCCTCCATGGCCTACATTCTGCCAGCTGGCAACACAGAAGTGCATGTTTGAGTGTGCCCCCACCCCCACCCCCCACCCAAACACACACACACACATGGATCAGATGAGACAGTAGTGGGCCAGCACTGCCACTGGGAAAGATGAAAACATTCTGCACCCATTAATACAGCTAAACATGCAGTTTGTCTTCTCTCTCTCTCTCTTTTTTTTTTTTTTTTGACTTTGAAATTAATGAGCTTAAAATTTCCTTTATTGCACTTTCTAAGTAGCTGTGACAATTATTACTAATTTAGCATTTTAGTTAAACACCTTCCAGCTTATCATCCCACAGCTAAAAGGACTACGTGCCTATGTAGCCCTTGAGTATATGTCAGGTTTCCCTCGTGGAAGCTTTCTAATGGTTTCCTGCTGGCTGAGTCTTGTCCAATCTGATACCCCTGTCCCAGTTCCATCCACAGAAGCATAAAACTAATTTTAAAGTTGCATGAGGTAGATTAGCCTAGTTCAGCCAAGCGGTGTAAATTGGGATGGGTAAGCTAATGTCTTATGATATCACCGTCACTCTCAAAACCCACAATAGAACAATGTGAATAAGCAAAGGAAAGTCGATGGTACTGAGAGCGATGGGGTCGTGGACGGAGGGAATGTATGTGGGAGGATGTGGGAGGATGTGCGCGTCAGTGTGCGGTGATGCGAAATGTTTGTGCATATGTGCATGTGTGTACAAAAAGGTGGGGTCATACTGTAAGTAATCCACTAAGCTCCTTAAAGGGGTCTTCCATGGAAAGCAATTGTGACCAATTTAGCTCGGCAATAGAAAATTAGATGAGGATTGACAGATCACCAGCACATGCACAAAGTATGAGGGGAGATTTAAAATAATGTCAGCAACAATAAAAGCACACAGAAGAGAAATATATGGATGGAAGAAGATAATGGAGAGGAAACAAGCAATTTGAGGAAAAAAGAAAGGTGAAACAGAGAAGAAGCAGAGAGAGAGACAACAGAAACAAAAAGACTGAGAGGAGAACACATTCCTATAGCATCCTCAAAAAAAAGAGAAAGGAAAAAAAGACTCCAGTCCACGTTGCAAATTTGCTGCTTTGCAATGCAACAAGCAACTTCCAAAATATCCTCTTGTGCAATGAGAAGAGTCAAGTATGATAAGACAAACATAGTACTCACCTAGTCTAGGCTGCTCTTATGGCTGGCACAGAGTAGCATAACTCCAAAACACACACACACCACCACCACCAACGTGAAACTACGAGTGAGAGCAAACATAAGTAGCACTCCAAGGTGGAGAGAAAAAAATTAGCTCTCCAAATAAATGTCTCTGTGTGTGTGTGTATGTGTGGGGGTTGGTTGGTGTGTGTGTGTGTGTGTGAGAGAGAGAGAGAGTTGGGTGGGTGTGTGTCTGTGTGTGAGGGGATATCCACACCAGCAGTGAACAGTATAGGAGAGCTCCGTCTCTCTCTCTTTCTCTCTCTCTCTCTCGCTCTCTCTCTTTCTCTCTCTGGCAACTGTGACGCGTCAGAGGTTCATCCAGACCCCTCCCTCCCTCCTACTCTCTCTCTCTCTCTCTCTGTCTTTCCCTCATTCGCTCTCCCAATCCCTCTCTCTTTCCCTCTCTTAATCCCTTGCTTCCCCAGTCGCCCCACCTCCCAGCCTAAAGACTGATAAAGACTTAAGAGCTGCGAGCCTGGCACACTCCAGACGCACGCAAATGTGGGAAAACATATGAGGCTTGTACTTACTCTAACTACGCTGAGTTGCGTTCTCACAATTACCATTTTTACTCAAGATTTATTTGACCCTGACACTTTCTCCTTTTACCTCTTTATGCCATTTTGTACACTGTTAAGCAGTATGTTGTTTGTACTGCAACTTTTATGCTCATCCTGTTTGTCTACCTAACTTCACCAGAGCTGGGTATCATTTGAAAAGTTTGTGAATTTGGTACCAATATGACACCAGAGTTTCATTACTGGTGCCAAAACAGTAGATTTTTAAATATCCTCATTCAGGGAATGTAAACACTTTTTTCATGCACGAAAATGAGCTAATGTCTTGGTTTTGGCAGTGCTTAATACATCAGTATTACTTTTTTTTTTTTTTTTTTTTGCTTAAATAAAATATGGCTTACAGAAAGTTTCCTTATGTAAATGAGAAAATTTGAATCAAAAGAATAAGTTAACAGGCCTGAGAATTTGACCAAGCATTCAATGCCAATTTTCAATACTTCACACATCTTGATGCTCATTACTCACATTTCAGTGAGTTCTCCAAAAGCACAGAGGTTTGATTCTCAGTCTTAAACATCAGCGTGATGATTAACTTAACTTACCAGTTGTGTGGTAGTTGTGTTGTGTGGGCACTTTCAGATGCTTCTTCCTCCCCAGCTCTTCCCCAAGTAGGTAGTACCATCCTTGAACTTCCTACAGCACACACACAAAGACTGTATGAGAGTGTGTGTGTGTGTGTGTGTGTGTGTGAGTATGCAGGAGTGCTGACTTCAGGCTTGGGGATTCAACCTAATGAGTACTAAATTTAAAATGAATCCTCTATGTGAGTGCATAAACATGCATAGAAATATACATACACAAAAGCAAGGACGCAATCGCACGCACACACACTCCCACAGACTCAATTTGCTTGCTCCTCCAGGGCTGCAAACATTGAACACACACACACACACACACACACACACACACACACACACACACACACACACACACACACACACATACACTCACAACTCACAATGCTTTAGCTTATTCCAGCAGCTGATGCCCCCACTTCTGCACTTCTGCCTTGTGAGCCAGATGGTATGTCAGTGTGTATATGTGTGTGTTTGCGCGTGGATGTATGTGTGTGTGTGTGTGTGTGTGTGTGTGTGTGTGTGTGTGTGTGTGCACATGTGTGTGCCACTACTGTACGTGTGTTACATAAAGCTGTGCAGAGAAGGGTAGTCCGATTTGTAATCCCAATGATGTGGACACAATCTTACAAACAAGGATATGAAAACACTGTCATAAGCTCTGCCATCATTTTACTCCATGCCACACATTTATTACAGCACACACACACACACAAACACACACACACACACACACACACACACACACAAACAGCTAGCCTCCTCTTTTGTACTAAATAATGTGATGCTGTGGACAGTGACAATAATCTCCATTTTAAAAGCATCTTATCTGAGTGGACAGATTTCTGCAGGCTGTGGGACAAGGGGGGAGGACAGGCGGGGGGACTTGTATAGAAGAAGGGGGGAGGGGAGGGCATATGTCCTGAAAGTCAGCGAGGGATTTACGCCATCGTTCAATGTTACCCCCGCGCCTGTGACAAAGAGGGAAAGAGTGGGGCAAAGAGAGCGGTTAGTCAGGGAAGAGACAGATGACAGAGATGAAAAGAGAAAGCAGGAGATGAGAAAGAAATAAAAAAACGCAAAGTGACAAAAGGGTGCAAACAAACAACGAGATGTGACAGGCAAGCAAAGCAGGTAAAAATAACAGCTAGCACTCATAAGCTCCAAATGCCTCCGAAATAAAATAAGAACACGGTGGATGGAAACCGAACAGAAATGGGTGGGTTTCTAGGAAGGGATGAATGAAAAATAACAACAGAGCAGAATAACGGATGTGGTGGAGGGGATGAAAAGACATAACTCCCTGTGACTCAAAGCTAAATCTCCCTCATTAGCATATTAAGCCAATTAAATATTCATTGGGATAAATGTTAGAGGAAGGAAGCCATAAGCCTGACTATAATATAATTTCTTTCCCTTGTTTGTTTTCCTCACTTGATGTGGATGTTAATTGAAACCACAGTTGAATTAGCAGCATGTGTTCATGCTTGTTTTCCTAATTTTACCTCTAAATACCAAATTAAGAGTTTTATGTCAACTTCTCAGTCTGTTTGAGAAAAACAGCAATTACAGCAATAATGAAAATGCCAACTAATTGAATGCAAACATCATTTTCTGTGTCATTCAAAATGAAAGATTTGGCTCTGCTTTCTCCGAGTGTCATCTTAAAGCCTTAGACAGAGAAACGAAAATCACTTCAACAGACTTTTTTAGCCTTAACAAGTCAAACAGCAAGGGCCAGAAGAAAGAGGTTTTACTGTACTTTGTGCTATGTGCCTTAACCACTACATCACCAGGACACTTCTATTTTCCACTTCACAAAGAGCTCAGATTTTAGGGTTCATTAGGGCAGAGTGATCTACTGGTGAAGGGCAGCTGAGTGCAACAACTGATCGCACAACCACAGAAACCAATGAAGCCCATAATTCATAGTTAGAAGTTGTTGCTCCTTCTGAGAGGTTTTCTGATTAGTACTGTAACCATCTGCCATAAGGCAGAATATAGTTAGTTTGACAGTATATTTTCCATGCTTTAATGAAGCATTGACAATAATTGTAGTCTGTAAAAGGAATACATCTTCTTTACTGTCTTTACATTGTCTTAAAGTACATTCAGCGCATGCTAAATGATGTAATAACACACAAGTGCTGAAGCATTACATACCATTTGTAGTGGTTACTGCACTAACCACTAAACTATGCATTTTCTTTTTTTAAATGTGAATATGTGGTACACTGCAGGAAAAAACTATGCACATCTGCAAAGGCAGAGGAAAGACAGTTGGATACATTAGAGTTGAATAATTAAAGAGTGAAGAGAAAGAGCTAAGAAAAGCAGTTATGAGCATATACTGTACAGCTGAGGAGAGCCTATTACTTCTAACTCAGCCAAAGAGCAACACTGAACACTTAGACCTTGCATTTATCTGCTATCACCTGGGACAGTTTGGGGAGAAAGACTGAGGACTAAGTGTTTTTCTATATTACGATGTGGGTGTGCAGGAAGGCACAGTGCCAACATTTACATGTCTGTCATTGCATGTTTGAGTAGTTGTCATCCCCCAGCTGTAGAAGACTTTATCCTGTTTCAGCATCAGTGAGAGTATATGGTATTCAGCTATTAACAGTTAGCCAAGCACAAAGGTCAAAACAAAAGTTAAGAAACGTGTGTGTATGACAGCAGGATGTTCTGTGTTTCTGGCAGCTCAAACACACACTGACAAAAGGAACTGACTTTGGGGTTTGTTGCCTTGCGACAGAAAACAAGTGGGTCTTGTTGTCATTGCAGTGTCAGTGATATCAAAGGTCTCCCAAGATAACAGTTTCTATTACTGTGCACTGCTTGTTCATATTTTGGCTGTGTGGTACACATCACTTTAATTGTTTTAGAGATTTACACTGTAAATTCTGTTTCAAAAGTCTCAATGTGCATCTACTGCATTTTTACTCATACATTGTAATCCAAAAGTAAGTCATTTCAAACTTCTATTTTATTTTATGAAATGAAAGACATGAGACTCAGTGAGCCTTAAATAAAGAAGGCATGTGTTTGCGTGTGTGACCCGTAACATTTCAGTAAAGAGAGTGACTCAGAGTGTTTTGCTGCAGTATCTGGCGGCAACGTTGCTGTGCTGTAACACTGGTAACCCCAAAGTGTTTCTTCCCAACTATTGAGGTCACTGGAAGTCATTCACACTGAACTAAACTCTTAGATTCATGGTCTAGTGGATGGACACGGCAACACACGCACACACACAGGCAGAGAGAAAGTTGAAAAGGGAGCTAAGGACACTGTTTACAGAGTGTCTTTATACCTGCAATCTCTGTGTGCAAACTTACCTTATCTGTGTCCATAAGGGAGTGGATACCGAAGCTCATGCATCCCAGTAGTGCACTTATCCTGTTGATACACAGACAGAAAGACAGATAGAGAGAATAAATACATGAGATAAAGATTAATCAATACACCTAAGTGAAGCCGATGTGTCGTCTAACTCAGATCTGTTATCTGAAATGTGTTTTATGACCCCAAAGCATTAAATCAAACACATCTAACAACAAAACCTAACTCATTAATGGGATGTTGTTTAAAACTTAATGGTGTTTTTCATCTTGATGTCAGATTTTATCACACATAATCTTGTCCCAGATTACACTACATACCCCTTTATAATGGAGCAGAAAGGAGGACGTTGATCCTTTGGGTGAAATCTGTGTTTTTAAAAGTATCATAAATCACAATGAAGGGTAAAAACAAACAATAATTAAAAAAAAAAAAAAGTTAAAAGCCATAAAAATGTGATACTTAATTATTTTTCAAGAATATGTAAACATAACTGCATTAGGCAAGTTATGGGCATGTGTGTGTGGTGCTGGTGGTGGTGGTGGTGGTGGCGGAGGGGGTAGGGATGTTTAATTATGCATACATGAGAAAAACAGTTCTCGACAACCTCCCAGCTGGACAGGACTAATGCAGCTGCTGATGTTGTTCTGAGGGCAAACTGGCCCTCAGCACAAATGAGCACCTGAAATGTTTCTTGGCCCCGTTCAGTAAAATGAGCCAGTGACCAAAAAAAATCTGCTCTGCATTGACAGAATGTCGCAAAGACACTATTGAGATGATAGATAATTGAGTTTATAATAGCCTGTTCTACCAGAGCTTCCAGAGAATCCAGTTTTAGCTCTGTCAAACTTTTTCCCCACAACAGTCAGCCATTAGTGTATGCGCATCACATAAGCCCATTGTATTTTCAGCCATGGATCACCACAGGGGAAGACAATGTCTTCTTTGAAATTCCCATAAAAAGACCAAAACCTTTTGAATTGAACATTGAATACATCCTGCTAACAGGTAGCACCTGTATATCTAAATTCAAACATACTTCTTTCCTCTAATTTCCAAAAATGTAATAGTCTACAGTGTACAAGTACAAGCTCTGTGTGAAACTATCTGTGCAAAATAAATGAAATGACAAAATAAATAATGCACAATGGCAACAGTTTATCCAAAGGATTCTTTGCTGCACACAATACTGTGAATATTTTTTAGTTGCAAGGTCAAACACTAACCAAGCACTGTGAAGCCTTGAGCCTGCCACTGCTGTAGATGAACAGTTAATACATGAGACAAATCTGAGAGATAAGAATGAGAGAAGAGCAGGGGGTAAAAATTCAGGACCTATGAAAGAATTAAATGCTCCAATCATCAGTCTATTCAACACTGTGCATTTATACAAGCAGTAATAGTGTTTGTGTACAGAAAAATAATAGGGAAAAAGCATAATATCTAATTGGATTTGTGAACAGACACTTAAGTGAAGATCTTTCTTATTTTCTGCAGCATGCTGTGTCATTGTGTCCACACATTACAGGACTGCTCACGTTCATGAAAGGATCAGCTGGGTTTGGCTACAGCAGCGTTTTGGGCCAGTGTTCTGTGGTATTTAAGAGGATTTGCTGAAGAGGCACTGCTTCCCACAACTTCCTCACAGCAGAAGGGAGAGTTGAATAAGCACCTTTTCATGACATTTCAGGCTGGACTTTATTAAAAAAATGGCTTCTGAGGAGGATATGCGTAGAGACCACGGGTCGGTCCTGCGTTCCAACAACTGCAGCTGACCACGTCTGCAGGTGAGAAAGGCAACAAATATTCTTGTCCACATTGCTGCATTAAGAATCTCCACAAGGTCTTTTTCTCCTTTTTTTTTAACACTTTGGTGGTTCATTAGCTGCTTCAACATCTTGTACTATGCAGACCAGTTTGCACAGCCCATTAACATAAAAATCTTGTCCACTGAGCAAAATCCTTGCAGTACCTAGATCTCCCCCCATTAGCGCTTATGACAGACCTGGCATTTATATCCCAAAGCTGACATTCAGGGTCTCTGCTCTTATTTAATTGTGTCAGGGGTCCCTAAAAGTTCAAAGACACACACAACATTTCCTGCTTTTCTTTCCTGTCGCTTTCTTTTGCTCTCAGAGAGATTCACAAGTGAGACGGGAACTCAGAATTTATCTGTTCACAGGGTCCAAACCAGTCCTTTCATGTGGATATTGCCTTGAACGACTGCTATGAATGTATGCTGTCCTTGGATGTATGAGACTGAACCATCTCAACAAGTTGTAGTCTCAAGGTCTTTTCCTTAAGGAACTCCAGAATGAAGCTGTGGATGGAGCTGGTCTCGTCACTGCCGTTCATCCGTGGTGACATACGGCCGGTGCTGAACAGATGCTACCCTGGTTTATCGCAGAAGAGTGCAATAATGAAATTAAGTAAATAAAGTATTTGCGTGACAGAGCATCTGGGGAATCCATGGTTATGTGTGAAGTGGTTCTGTGTGGATTTGAAATACAAGGACAACACCTGCTAAATACCACTGTATTTACAATAAATTTGGTTTGGAGTCATTCTGTATAGAGAAAACAATAACATGTAAGAGTCTGCCTCTTTCATTTTGGAGTTAATTTATATCTCTTGCCAGAGGGGGGGCACAGCGCCCACTGCTTTCAATAAATCAAGTTCTCAGGACAGCTTACACAGAGGGCAAATACTGTATCTGGCAAACAGAAGAATATTGCTTTATCAGATGTGTATTACTATTGGAAACATTTCTCCTGCTGGCTTTTCCCAATTAATACCAGCAGCTACTTGGTGTGAATGAGGCTTAATTGCTCACCAAAGATGAGTAAATCGCTCTTAATCTGTGCCCCAGAATCTGTCCCAAAAAGGTCTTTATCTTTATAATCATTCCATGATCTAAAGTCAACCACTCATTTAAGCCTGTCACTCCATACAGTACATCTGTATACTGTATGTGGTATTTTGTTCCTATGCAAATTAAAATCATTTAAAGAAAATAAATGGATTTCTTCCCTGTTCATGGGAAAGTGCCTTCAACCCTATAAAGCATGTGAAAAGAATAGTGTTCTTTAGTATTTCCAGCAGACAGAGATATTTTTCTTCTGTTCTCTCAACACAACATAGCACACAAAATTTGTGACTCATTCAACCATAAGTCCTCCATCCCCAGCAATGACCCTGTTTCAGCGCAAGTCTGCTGAGGCAGGGAGGCGAGAGTAACACATTCACTCTGCCAGATTCAGAAACAGGCATACAAAGAGACACACACACACGCAGAGACAAACACACAGCAACATGCAGCGACATCAATTATAAAATGGTATTTTGCTGACCTAGTAGGAAGCTTTGTGTCTGTGCATGTGTGGCGTGCTCGCTAATGTGTTACAGCTTCCTGGAAACAAACACTTGAAAATATGTGTTTGAGTGAAAACGACTCATAAAAATAGTTTTTGCCAGTATCCGCTCTCCTGTCAATTTTTCCATCAGCCACACCGTCACCATCCTAAACTTTCCCAGCAGGTACCTTGTTGTGGAGTCAGAGTTCCACATTGTGAGGAGCAGTCTCTTGTGAAGGTCCTCCTCACCAACAACACTGAGAAGAAAAGTAAGAAATTAAATCAGTCTTTGAGGCAGTAATGGAGGCCACATTTTTGCTCACAGTGCAGATGTGTCTGCATTAGTTCGTGCCACTCAAACACAAATTTGTGCTTATCTTGGGGCTTTATGGGTCTGTTTCATAAATGTTCATAGCAGAAATGACATGGGAGAAAAACTGGAGGGTAATAACAGAAAGAGTTGCAGTTCTTTTACATTAGTTATTAGAGCTCACATTCACACAAACAGGTGAATGACACAAGATTAAAATTCACCTTGCTTTCTGTCTGGACAAGGTATATTTGTAACTTTCTAACTAACAATTTGCTAACTCTGAACTGCTCCCACTGAAATTTAGCTCTAACTCTTATGCAAAGATGAACACACTTTGATTTACATATTCCACACATCCAGGTGAAACTGGTGAATTATGGATGATACATAAAATCTGAGTTAAGCAGGTCTGTTTTAATCTAAGGCAACAAAAACAATACTTTTTTTATTATTAAATTGGTTTGCCACCCATCCAGGACAATTACTGGTTGTAAAAACTGGCTGAATGCTTACAAGTAAAAAGTTTGTAAGAAGATGGGGTTCCTACAGTGAGGAACCATCTGAGTCTTCTGTCTGTCTGCAGGATCACTGTCTGGAAACATGCCGACCTGGAGAACATAGCAAAAATAAAACTACAGGTAATCCAGTTTCCACTATCGTCTTACAGTGCCCACTTGAGCTTTTTTGTATCAGTCTATAAAGTAGTTAATACCTTAACATAGGAGTCACATGGCCCCTGGCACTCTTCCAGCATGCCCCTTGCCTCCAAAACTGTGAACACATAAAAATAGAACTGAATAAATTAGGAAACAGCTCGTTAGATGAGATCATATTATGGACTGTTGATGTTCCAATTTTCAGGTTCTGGGTCAAAATGTCACAAACAGAGAATTAACACTGGAGCCATGCTGTGGCTGAGATCCTGCATGATGTACACTATTTTTGAATGACCTCGCTGTTGCTACAAAAGTGTGATCAGGTTTGCTTATGCAGACCACATGTGCATGCATTATACATCCAGATGGTATGGACACATTTTTGGCATATGAACTAGGCAAGCTGATTTGGTTGGAAAAAAGGGCTGCCATGTTTAATATAGTTTGCCTGATTCCTATTAACTTTCACTATGTGAAAGAAAAATAAGAGGATGCTTGAATGCTGAAATAACAAGCTGTGAAAATGATTTGAAAGAATTCCAATGACCGAGGACTCAAAAGGGAAATCTGCAAAATTTACAGAAACAGCTGCTCAAGTCGTATGCATAAATCAACATTTAGTGCTTTTTTTTCTGCCTTCATCACTGCCAGCAAAGCCATTTTATTGTGGGTATCTTATACAGTACCAAAGCACAACATTGAGTGAGGCTTCATCCTACTGCTGCTTGCTTAGGAAAAATGAGAATACATGACAGGGCTTCAGAAGCTATTCAACCCCCATGGGGTTCAAAATCACATGACCACTGAGACAGGATGCTAGCATTAACCAATTTAATCTATATCAAGTCCAACCTGTCAACTTTATACAATATAAAATCACTATTAAAAAAAAATCACATTCTATTTATATGTGGTTTCAGCTTGGCTCAAACTCAATTGCTGACTATGGCTACCATATATATAACTGTAATGTAATAACACATAAATATAATTTCAAAATTTACACTCTGTGTATTAGATAACTAATTATATCACATAGTGTGGAATCATCAGGGTATGAGTAGAAGAGAATATGTACAGTAGGTACGTAGGTACTAAACTGTTAAATTAGAGACTGGATAAACAGAACTTAAAACTGAACTGTTTTATTCACTTAAACCCACATGATACATGATGTGTGAGGAATATGAAGAATATTTGTCTTTGTGATGACCACTCCTTTTCCACATTGTTTTGGAAACTAAAACACTGTAATTTTATGCCTGGTGTGTGCTTACTGTTATGCAAATAGTTTTGGTAGTTATGTTATGCAACTCTATTAAGATAAATTAATTCCTTCTTTTCTGTTAAGTAGGGCCCAACATAAGAAGATCCACCCGTCTGTACACTGAAGTTGAGGTTGCCAACCTGCGCAATTGTGTGTGACTACAGTCTGATTACTTCAGACCCTTCAGTAACACTTGATGACAAAAGTTAAATCCCAGAGAGTACACATGATACACAACCAAAGATTCAAGTGCAATTTGACTCGAAGGCTATAGGAGAGCATTATTTTCCATGGAGACAAAAACATAAATAGTACATTAGTTGGTGGTTTTATTTGCTGATTTTTAATATGAGCAGACAGCTGCCACAGTCCCTGAAATAAACACACTATTTACAAATATATTTACATAGAGTTCTGTGTTCAGAGAGAGGTTGATTAAACTCTATGATCATTTTTTTCAAGATATACTTAGTGGTGGTATTATACTGAGCTGCATTGTCTTGAGAGGTGTTTTAGGGGTAATGCCCTCTTCTCCTCTACATGTAAATTGAAGTGGAAAAATTAGATATTTACATATTGTGTCATGAAACAGCAGAGAGTGGACAAGAACAAATACTGAGAAAAACATCTAGTTTGGTATCTGCTGAGTAAATGGCCATTCATACAGAGAAATGACAGGGGCACAAAAGACGCTGAGAGGGGAGATGGAAACTCACAAACAAAAGTAGGAGGGTGCTTGGCTGTGGTTGCTGGGAGACCAAAATAAACAACCACTTTTGCTGGATTAATGTACCCAGCTCCCTTCCCACCTACCTATGCCTTTTTTCACTCGTGGGTTGCCTATCATGGTTTGACAGGTGATCTGCACTGTGCCATGAAATATTTAACTTCTTATGTTGCACATCATATGTGCGGAAAAATAAGTTAAGTTGTCATGTACTTTTTCAATATTTTATATATTATTTTATCAATATTTTAGCAGCCCCAAGCAGGCACACACAGTGCAGCACAGTGTGTCTCTGCATAGAGCAGCCTTTAATATGACTTACCACTGACAGCAAGGACTTCTTGCTCTTGGACGATTGACAGCTTCAGCTGACCTATTGAAAAGAGGAGAAGGAAGGTTATGACAGGGAGGCAGGTATCATTGTTACATAATGGTTAATAATAATGAATGGTTTGACATTCTGGGAAATGCACTTATCTACTTTCTTGCAGAGATCGTAATTATTGGTTAAACATGAATCTACAGCCAGGAGATGGTTAGCTTAGCTCAGCACAAAGACTGGTTTTACAGGGGGTTATGTACTCAACTATTTCTTGGCCACGCAGACTTCCTGGACTCTCCACTTTTTGTGTGGAAACCTCAAAAATCTAGCCAGTAAAATACCATGTGGAACCTCACACAAAGTTAACTTGACAACATCAGAACTGGCAGAGGAAGAAACATGTGCAACAGTTTTGAAAGTGCTACCTACATGCAAACCAAAAAAGGTCAAATGGCCTGTAGGGGCCAGTTGTCTGCACACTGTGGCTGCAAAAATCTGTTCACACTGTAACACTGTGTCATCCCATCTGAGGACCAAGGAGTCGGTCACTGCAAGTTCAACTGTTTATTTTTGGTTTAACTTATTTTACTTGGTTTTTGAGTTATGTATGTGTGTGTGTCCACTGTCTATCATCTGTCACTTTTTCTCTCTCTTTCTTTTCCCCTTTCCTGTAAGTCTCCCAGTGCCGCCTACAGCTCCAGGAGACTTGTTAGCCATGTTGACACGGTCACTGCTAACATTGGCTTTGTACTGTTCTTAATTAATCCTGCTCATAAGCGCACAGTGTAAAGCTAAAATGTGGGAGTCTCGTTGTGTGATAACGCTGCTGGCACTTCAGAGCTTGGGTACAAGGGATGTTTGTCGTTCCCACACTGAACTTGGCAAGGTTTTGTGCTGCTGGCTGCAGTAGAAGAACAAAGTGAAAACACTGTTTGAAATATCGTTCCTGGTACATCTGAAACCTGCCTGATACAAAGGTAGTTATGAAGCAGCCTCAATAGTAGCAAAAGTAATCTACAGTATATATCACACTGCATGTGCACTGTAAGCCAAAGCAAATAGATAATGGTAATCACAGACTATTGAAAGACTTTTGGGAAAGCTACACTATAATTCTGCCATACAGTGTGATGCATTTTTGCACAGGAGATCAGAAAAAAAATAGATCTGTTTTTTGTAATCAATGTAAGTGAAAGACCTTGAAGTGGGAGAGACTGAGAAAGTGCTATATAGATTAGTGTTATTGCTTTTTCTGGTTTTGCATTTAGGAAATAGAAGGCAGCACAGTTTCTCCTGTGAAAAAAAAGAACTTCCCTGAGTCTGAATGACACTTTTTTCCATCTTACGTTATTTAAATGGGTAAGAGGTATTTGTGCTTTGCAGTAAACAAACAGCAGGAGTGGGAGCTATATTGATCCTATAATGGGATTTTCCTTCAGTCTTTAAAGACTACAAGTGAAAACATGCTACACAAAGTCAATATGTTGTTCCAACAGATGGTATACATTAGCTTTATTTGTAACATCAGCTCATTCAAGGAAAGAAAAACAAAATTAAGATGTGGTAACTCTCAGTCAATTAGGATTTTAACAATGGAAGATAATCATGCTAAGGTTTTTTGAGGCAAGGACAGGTTTTTCAAACCATACTATACCTTGAAACCGGTAACTGGCCCATGCCAACACACTATCATCACAATAATGATGCTAACACATTGTTCAGCATGTATAATGTTTACTAGGTTTCTAAGCATCAAATTCATAGGAAAGGTCAAGGGACAACAAAGTCAGCCACTATCGTCCCCTGGGGACTGTGAATAACAACCTAAAGAGGTGGATCAACCGTCTGACTCCCAGATAGAGAAACTATTTTCTAACCTAATTTTGCAACACATAGTACATTCACTTGTCTTACTTAAACTGGGTAGATACTGTGTGTTTTCTATCAATCTTTTAAGATGTGTTTACTCACCACATTTATTTTTATTTGGCTTTTGTGCACGGCCAGAACTTGCAACTTTTCACACTGTATGGATCAGTTTCAAAAAGCGGCCACAGCATGGGTGCTCACACTGAACAAAGTATAAATATATATATATATATATATATATATATATATATATATATATATATATATATACAGGATAACCAATATGAAAGGAACTCAACCTAATTCTAAAATTTGGCAGGGGGTGACTCATTCTGGCTTAATCTGTGCAATGTCTGCCAAACTTTAAAGAAAAACCTTCACAGAATGTTTCCTGACACTGAATTTCCAGAAACTCTTGCCCTGAAATGCCCTACCTCTGACTGAATTAAGATTTATGTGCTATCTACTCTAATCAGAGACATTTCCATCAAGGAGTAAAGTTCAACTGTCACAAACTATTACGTGTTCTTAGAATTCAACAAATCCTGCTTACTGAGGATAATTTGTGATTTTTGGCCTATATAAATAAAATGGACTTGACTTGGATATGCCACTACTTGATGATCATAAGCAAATCCCCTGCTTTGGCCCTTAGATATGCAGTGAATGCACCCTCAGTTGGCAGAGATGCCATCCTCAGCCATGGAGCTGATGTGCATGGCAGGATATAGAGCAGGAGACACTTTAAAATGGTTGTCCAGATAAGGAAAAAAAAAAGGTCAAGGGAAAACAAGCCTTCAGTGTTACGGAGATGCCAACCTTTCGACCTTTACAGAGAGTGAGCAAGAGAGAATCTGTAATTAAAGTAATGAAGAATAATAAAAGGTCTAAAATGAGATTTTTTATAGCAGCTGTAAAAAATAATGAGTCCCCTCAACAATATAAGTATTCAGCACTTTGGAGAGGCAGAACAGGTTATACTGAAAGACAGAAAACTAGACAGGAAAGAATAAAAAGGCTAAGCAAAAATACAGTGCTTAAGAAAATATTTATTGCTCTGACTACAAGAACAAAGAGACTCAATTTTCTAGTGTTTGCATTTAACATAGGCTCACAGTGCTGTAAAGACCAAGACTATCCACAAACCTGCGAACACTAGTCATTTACATGGAAATTAAAACTTTCCTTGACTCCTTGTGTGTGTATACATATTATACATATATTATTATTTGCTCCACTTCCACTGATTATATAAAAACACAGTCACTCGCCCACCTATGAATTTACAAACATAATTGGTCTCCACTTTAGGACAAAACTGAATGCTTTTTGAGTTGCACATTAGTAAAAACACAACTAACTTTTCAGACATCTCACGTTTTGTTTGTGGTTAATAAAGCTAAAATTAATCTTCAGCGTGTTTTGTCCTCAAACTTCAACATCAAGTCCTGTCATATTCGTTTCATTGCTTCTCCTCAGTGTTGTTTGTATTTAGTTATTTCCCAAGGTGATCTGTGTTGAACAGGTGAGTCATATTTTTCTTTCATTCCTTCTTTGTATGCAAGACCTATTTTCCTATTCTTAGTTTTGATCCCGTTTCTCCCAGCAGTCTGTTTACTTCAGACTTACTTTCTTTGACACTGAAATCAGCTGCTATTAAACCCCTGTCTTGCCCTAACATAACTAAACCTGATAAATTGAGAAGAATTTGCAAAACTATGTATGAAAAAAGATGAATGTTATGCAAAGCTAGCAAAATGCTGTAAGCCATATTTAATTAGTAAGATTGAAGGAAGGAGACAGAGATAGACAAAAAGCTCACAGCTACCAAAAAAATATGAGACACTAACACTGATATAGACAGTAGGTTAGGCTCTATCTGACTTCTCTCCTGCTGAGCCTGTCCTTGTTCATGTGCCAGCTCAATTAGGCCACAAAGTGCTGTTGCCTGTCCACTGACGGGGCATGAGCACAGCCAAGTCAGCACTAATCGACCATGAATTTTGTAAAGGCCCATATAACATCCTGTGACCAAGGCAGTGACTAATGAGAGGATTCCTTTTTGCAAAATTTACACACACCAAGGCACACAAACCAACACAGGCAAAAACAACATACGTACATGCAGTAGATATATCCAGATCCAGTCATGTGTTGTACATTAAGGCCTTGAACTTGAACATCTGTTATTGTTTTTTCCTGTCCAGACATACAACTGCAACATCCGTTTTGCCACATTCTGTCAGACAAGGAAGCGCATGAAATGTTGCCCTACTTTGTCATTGCAACAGCGGCCCTGTCATTGAAGCTGTCAGTCAAGACGATGCTACGCTCCCATGTCCCTCTGAGGCTTTACTCCTGATTCAATGCCGATAACAACCCAGGGCCATAACAACTACTAGAGACACAAAAGATACAATCAGTTCAGGGATGGAATGAATAGTCTTTAATATTTCTTCTCAAAAGAATGTAACCCCAAAACACATCTTCTATTAAAATACCAAAGAAGGAAGACAAGGCCAAACTAAAGCTGGTGAGAAGGTTACGTAGTGTATCTGTGTGTGTGTGTGTGTGTGTGTGTGTGTGTGTGTGTTTGGCTCCTCTTCATCCTCTACCTCCCACTCCTCTCTCTCTGCTTTAATAGGCTTTGCTGCTTATTTGTCACATTTACATTTGAAAACCTGTACCCCACCAGCATCCAATAAGGCCAGGCCAGGGTACATTGTTGGTCTTTATGTGACAGCTAAAGTAGCCATTATCAGCAGAAAGGGGCAAGAAAAGAGGCCAGAGTTAATCCATGTTCTGTAACATTTTCTGTGAGAACGGGGGCCATTTTGAAAAGTTGGGAAACTGCTGTGTATAGGAGTTAAAGTTTTCAGTCTGGGGCGGGCGCCAATTCATCCTATTTGATCCAAAGGGGGAACAAAGAGCAGATTTGATGACAGACACACAAGGTGTCCTCTCATTTCTTCGCTGGATTTCTTTTAACGGGCTTGTTATATAACTTCCCAAAACTCATCTTCTTCTGTGTTGGCTGCCAAAACCAGTGGGATGGAGCTCTTGCTGCTCTGTCTAATCAGGAGAGTAGATGAAATTTATTGTGTGCATTAAATCCATGGAGGGAGACACCTCTTTGTCAGATGCCAATATGTCTTGACAGACAGGATAGTAGAGTATTATTTGATGGGCCCAAAGAGAAAAGTCTGGGAGAACTCAGTATCTGGAACACTGCACATTTCATATTTCTAAAAGGCCTTGGCCTGTGTTTAATATTTAATAACCTGAAATGTTCTGTGCACTTTAATCATGATGTCAAGAAATTTCCATCAATTACACACAATCATTGACAGGCTTATCCATTCTTAGAGGGGAAGAGAGATAAATGACTCAATGCATGGGGAAAAATATGGAATGAAAGTACAAACACAAGGGGCGCAAAAGACACTAAACACTGACTCAATCTATTTTCTTGGGTAAGAAGCTTATATATGCAGTAACTGCAGCAGTGAGATTTATTTATGGCTCACTCAACAAGCTGAATAATTTGGGAGCTTGAAAATTTGTGAATGTAGGAAAATAAAGTTGTAAGACCCAATATTTCTCTCATGGAAAGGAAGGAAAGAGGTGCTGTTAAAGAAAACACAGCCTCCAAAATCACTTCTCTTGTAATAATTTAAAGAACATCCATCTCTGACAAATTATGAGCATATAAAAAATGTACAGTTTCATCTCAGAGACTCACAAACCCATAACTGGAAAAAGACAGTATCCATCTGTTATTTCTTGTTTCTCAACCAGAACTGCCAACTTGCCATGTAGCTTATTTTTCAGTCTCCCCTATTAAGGTAGAACAATCATTATTATTCCTCATAAATACTGACTAAAAAGAAGCAGAGTAACTCCCTAAATGGGGTTGGTCTCTAATTAACATCTCCTTAACAGCACAATGTGCTTTCTTTCTTTCATTCTTTTTTTTTTTTTTTTACTTTATTTATTTACTTCTTGTTCCTCTCTTCTCTCTCCTTCCATCCGTCATCCATAACTTTTCTCTGCTGCTTCCGTTCTGTCTGCCTGACTCAGGCATTGCCTGAAACTCCCGTCAGTGGTGCAGTAATTAACTCTACACAACGAGTGTGACTGTCAAACACAAGGTAGCAAAAGACGCAAAAGCTGAGCAAAGAAACTTAGCTCAAACCACTCCAGTCTGTGGTTACACGTCTAAACTTGTCAAGTCGCTTTAAATTTCCCAGCAGCAAACTGGGCCACTTTCTGTCACTATCAGACAGCAAAAAAAAAAATACAGTACATACATTTGTGTCCTCGTTGTTACTACGCTGTTACTGTCTGTAAAGAAGTCTTTGTGTTTCTTTTTTTCTTTTACAGTCTCTTGAACAGTCTGAAGACATCTGACAAGATTACTAGGAGAGAAAAAGGTGGCAGAAGTTGCAACTGCCTGCACATTTACAGTAAATCACTAAAGTGCAGCACTTGTACTCTAAAAATAATAACATTATCAGTGAAGGAAATAATGAAGAGTGCAGTCAATTCTTTACTCAGCACATATCATATCATGGAAAGAACCAGAGGTATGATTTGAAGAAGGGAAAACTATACTTTAGATAAGCTACAAATGCCCAAGGGGAAAGTGAAAGCATTAGGTCCTGACCAGGTTGGCTACTGTAAGTCATTCTTTGGTGGTGAAAAATCTTTTCCTCAGAGTGACCACAGACACACTCTGCCAAACAATAGAAGCTTTCTGGAAGAAGTCGAGCTCATGGCAAATTTTGACCCAGTTTTGAAAGGGCACACTCTCAGAATGAGTGCTCAAGCGGGAGGATTATGCACAGTAACATCACTTATCAACGGAAATCTAAGCATCTAACTATTAACGTCATAGTTTTAGCTGATGTCAGATGTCAACAAGGCAAGCCCAGCCCTAATGTACACATTCTTCAATAAACTAAATCTCACTAAATCTATTACGCTTCATTCATTTGAAATATTGAAGTGTGGAAATTAATCCTCCAAATAGGCCTCTAATGTCAGCTGCAATCAAAAACACACACACACACACACACGCACAAGTATCACAGGCATAAAGTATAAAAGCCTTCCCAACAACTGTAACCGCACCCCTGTAATGCCTTATCCATATTCATTTGTGTGGAAAGGTAAATACTAGATAATGGATGAGGCTTTAGTGTTACAGTAAACAGTGCAGGGGCACCTTCCTCCAGTCTGGCTAATGCCCGCCATAAATGATTCAGGGTGTCACCAGATAAGGAGGGGGAGCCTCATTACTAGACCAAAGGACCTGTTGCAACATCTGAGCCCACTTGTTGCTTCTCATGTCAGACACACTGCAGGATCGAGTGTCTGTGCTGTCAGACAAACATGACACAATCCTTTATATAAGACATTCCTTTACTGTCACTATAATAAGACAGATGAATACAGATGCCATCAGACACTCTTTTGCAGTGTTTTTAGATGATGATATTATGAATGCATAATAGCAAACTTTTCAAACAAACATACTACTACTACACACATACGACAGTCTAGCCCCTCTAGGGTCTATTTTCCACCACAAAAAAAGAAATTTACCTCACCATAGGTACTGAGGATGAAGGATGGTGTCCGAGGGGAGTTGGCAGGGGGCTTCCGCAGGTAAACTCTGAGGCAGGTCATCCTGGAGAGAGCATGCTGCCTGCTGCTGCAGACGAGATGGTTTCAGCAGCTATAAAGAAGCGAAGAAGCGAAACTTTGATGCCTGTGTGTGTGCATGTGTGCTTGCATTCAGTTAAGACAGAGATAGGCAGCACAAGAAGAGGTGAGAAGGTTTAAAATATGCTCAGAAATGTATATCTTTATGTTTTTTGCTTTTAACAGTGGCAGGTTGTGACCTGTTACCATGACTAGTAATTACAGGAAGCCCCAAGAATCCTTGCAGCTCTAGCGTTCACGGCTAAATTAAAATAACTGCTGGAGTTTACCAGTTTCATCTGTACACAATATACAATCAATCAATCAGCACAATAGGCATATGAACAGATAGATTTTGTTACCCATAATTTCATTAAATGTGCCAAACCACAGCTTTCTCATCGACACAAGTGGTGTAGCCTCTGGCCAGGATTTTATAATTATCTGCCCTAAATGTAGCTTGTAGGACATACAGTAATAGCAACATTTCTAGGTTTAGTTACAGTCTTTAAGTCGTCTATCTGTCAAGCAGAAAAAATCAATTGGTTCCACATACCCACAAAAGCCTGTTTAACAAGGTTCATATGAATATTTTGATTAATACTGCTTAATCTGCCTTTTGGTAATGGCCACCTACAGGTAACAAACTTTGCATTTTAGGTAAAAATAATTTTTAAAAAAAGGCAGCTTTCTATTATAAAACAGCAGTTTCCTGGTTTTCTATGGGGTGGTTGAGGCACTGTTTCGTGGAGACCAAAGACAATATGGGACTATATTCACTGTACTTGTTTACAACTACACTTGGCAGCTGTCAGATGGATTTGCAGCCATTTGACAGATATACAAGGACAAGAGTATTAATAACATGTGAGAGCCCAAGGTTGACTTAACAATTCCTTCTCAGTTTCCAGGGATTGATCTTGTGGCTCCCAGAGGGGAATAAAGTCTTCTACCGTTTACCCCACTTTAATGGTCAGAACTTGTTTCTTTATTAAACAATATTTCTCATTTAACATCAAAAATACTTTTACAATTCCATTCAAAAATGTTAGGTGGCTAGTAAAAAAAAAAGGTTAGATGATTTGCCATTTTAATTTAAGCCAACAAGGAACAAATAACATAAACAAAGTCAGCCGACAGCCATTTACAGAGCAAACAACAATGGTAAGACAAAAAACATGTTTTTTAATACACAGATTAAATCCTCAGTGACTGTACTGTTGAATAGATAAAACTAATCCAGTGTTGTGATTGTGTGGTAGTAATCCAGATTACTTTACAGCATGATTTAACACACCTCCGGGTGAAATGTGACACAACAGCAATAGCTACAGCACATTGTTTTGACATCTTCCCTAGCGACAGTGCACCAGTAACCCACAGATGAACTTTCCATATTAATCCTGATTACCAAGCTGCCCACCCACCAAGAAGGCACCCAAATCAAGCTTTATTTAAGGGAGATGAAAAAAGCTTGTATTTGAATTGGCCTCCACCTACCACACACACTGTCCAAATTCAAATCAGCAAGTATTGTACACGCAGTATGCTCACAATGGCGTGCACTCAGGGAAACTATTTTTAGTCTGACAAAAAATATATATCTTCAATTATCTCTTGCTCCTGCCTCTTGTCCCTTCCTCACGATTTTGAAAAGTCATAATCATGTTCCTTTTTCCTCTCATTCTGTCTTTCCACAAAAAGCCCCTGATTCATTTTGTCCTTATCAGTTACAGTGAAGGGAAAACAAAGGAGTTCCCTGTAACTCATACTTTGCTTCCCTGAAGGGGAAACTGGGCAGATAATGCTAAAGCGGCAGTGCTTGGTCAGAGCAGAGCTTCGAATTGACAGCCTCCCACAAAGAGACACAGGAATACAAACACTTTTTAGGACATTTATGTTCAAACATCTTATATATCCATAAATATTGGACAGTCTCCAGTACCAGTCTTCACCAATACATCATGCTTTATTGCCCAGTGTAATCGACTGTCTTGCGTTCACCCAGCCAAGTGATAATGCAGAGAAAGATTTTAGTCTGTACCTTTCTGTGTGTGTGTTCTCACAATAAAAATAAAATATGTAGCATATTATATCATCCAATTAAGTCCAATGGTCCAGAATCCTAAAATAATCAATAATGTAAGATGAGGAAATGTTGCAAAGTCGGACATTTGGGAACCTGGAACCATCAAATAATTTGACCTGATCGATTAGTCGTTGCAGCTCAACATATTTTTATATACTGTAATACTGCATAACAAGCTCTAATATACAGCGACGGAAAATGCGAGGAGCAGTAACAGAATATTTTAGCCTCTGAATGGTCAGTATTACAAGCAACAAGTTGTGGGTCCCACAGAGCCCTGAAGATAAGCAGAACAAATATTCCTATGTTCCAAATATATTTAGGTTCAGGCATGATAAGAAATTGTAAGGTGCAGACATAAAGTTAATGCAAGGCAGAGAAGTGTGAGGAAGGTGCAATGTCGGGTGCAACTGGAAGAGGAAGCTATAGGCGAGGGAGACTTAATTAAGATGGATGAGATATGTAGGAGAGAGCGGAACACGCTCCTCGAAGAGATGAATTTTCAATTTGCGCAGGGATGACTGTGCAGTTTTGACTGGGGGGTGAACTCTATCGGTGTAGAAAGAGAAGAGAGAGGGCTGTGTGGAGAGATGTCCAGATTGTCACAGGGGACAGATGAGGGGACAGACTGGAAAGCAAGGCTGCGAAATCAATAAAGTGAGTGACACATTGTATACAGTGAGTCTATGAAATACAGAAACAATCTAGAAACAATTCAACAGGATCAGGGTGACATTTATTAAATAATTGTTTCTTTGGGTTTTGTACTGTTGTCTGACAGTCCAGTCCAGACCATTCTCTAGATAAAGCATCACAAAAACATATATATTGCAGCATACTTCATATGAAAGCACTATAGTAAGTGAGCCATTTTCTTGTACTGAAAAAATAATCTTAATTACCTTATTTGACTTAACTCATTAACTTCTTAAATCAATGTTTATTGATTTCAAATATTTTGCATGTAAGTATTTATCATGACTGATAAAAACGGGGTAGACATGGTCTGTGCAGTAACACTAGTCAGTAAAAGCTAGTAGTAGTAGTAGCCGAGTAGTTTTTTGTGTTGGGTTGATACTATTGTCTTTTGTAATATAGTCTTATGCTACTGTGAGTTATAGCGCTATTTTTCTGGTAGCAGGTTTGCTTATTCTCCAGCCCACTTCCTAACACCTCTGTCTACAAATCCATCCAGACTGGCACCAGTGAGGGGATACTGCTCATTAATGAAGAACACCTGTTTTTTGACACCAACGTTTCTTTGAGTTGTGGCCTTGTTCCTGTCTCGCACATGGTCTTGTTCTCTGAATGTGAAAGCTTTTCATCAAAGCAACCCTGTGAATCTGTTATCCATTTCAGGGTGACATATTGATGCTGTAAAGCTCCTGAAGGGGTCAGGCCTGCAGACAGTTCCAAAGTGATGTGGTAAATCTCCAGGGTCTATACGACAAAGCCTCAGTTGTCTTTTGGGTGTTTGGCTTGTTGCACTCCCAGTGTTCTTGTCTTGTTCATTTTAAGTGTCGGTATGAGTTACTAACTATTTAGCATAGTAGTGCAGCACGCTTTGCTCTGGGACTGGGAGTGCCTGTGTGAAGTCTTACTAACTTACTGAACTTAGGTACAGTTTTGAGGTACTTGTTCTTTAATGGAGAATTTCCATTTTCTCCTTATTTGCACTTCTGCCCCGCTACATTTTAGAGGGAAATATTAAACTTTTTACTGCACTACATTTATTTGACAGCTACAGTCCCAAGTTACTTTGCAGATTAAGATTTTATTGACAGAGATAGGCTTCACTTTTTAAACTGAAGGTTGTTTGTGCTTATGGCTGCAGTAATCAACAAATTGTGCTTCAGTCTGTACAAATAATTTTGAAGCATTACCAAACTCAGAATGAAAAATCATCTTTCACACAATTCTATACCTACAGTCACCAGAAACAGCCCTTTTAGCCAAGAAAATCTTTGCCCTCCCACTTTAGTAAGCTTTAGTAATAAAAAAAGAGGCCATCCTGAATGGCAGCACTTATCCATGCTATGACATGAAACCAATTTTTAGCCTATGATTTTTTTAAACAGATTTTTTAGTTTTTCTTTTATTCTTTACAGCTGCACTAAAAACATTTCTTTGTAGTGCAGAATAACTTGCATTTTCTGCACAAATCTGTGCACAAGTGAAGATAAATCTAATGGATTACAATACAATACAATACAATACAATACAATACAAAAACTTGTTTGTTTTGCTACTCTTAGATATGGAACATCCCATCAACTCAGAAAATAATTCACACATTTATTCTTTCCTTCTTTTGTTCACTCATTTAGTATCTCCTTCACATACTGCTCCTTTTGCCATTAGGAGGTAAGGCAGCATGTACAAAGGCCTTAACTGATCCAGAATTTGTTCACTCGGCTCCTACAACACTGCTGACTGTGACACTTTGCATTTACATCAGTGTGTCACTTTGTTAATGTATATTCCTAATCTGAGATCATATCTTTATCATTCCATGTTCCTCTTAGTTTATCTGATTCTAGGCACATCATCATTGTCTTGTATGTCTCATTGTATCTCTATTCTCTGTTACTTTTTTATGGTCCTTAAATGCTGCTTATTTAAAGAAACTTCAGTAAAGGCTAATGAAACACATCTGTGTTTGTCTTTAATACCATTTGTATTTATCCTAGTAGGAAAACAGCTCTTCACTCTGAAAACTATTGTTTCCCTAAATACACACATGAGTGTAAAACATCATTCGTGAGTCAGAAGTTATCAAAAAAATTTATCCTTTGCTCACAACATTTTACATTGCCACACAAAATCATCAGGACTAGCCTAGATAAACATACAGATTAATACAACCAGGCCAAGGAACACTTTGTTTTAACAAAAAATACAATGGCACAGCCTACTGTCCATACCAGGAAATGCTGTAAAATCTCTGTAACAGTTCACTGTATGCAAAAGGCTCTGCAAATTATTATACTGTACCTACTTGAACAAACATACTTCCTAATGTAAGTCTCACATAGAAAAAAAATCTATTTTACATTTACTCTAGGTTACAACTGCAACCTAAAATGCATCAAATGCATGTATATGAAATGGCTTATTTCAGATGTGACAATGCTCATGCAAGTCATTTCAGATTCATTTTATAAATGTATATTTTATTTTCTATCAAATCTATCTATCTCAAATGTGTTATAAAACTACTAAAAATGTATCTCAGTTTTCTTATTGGAGTGTTGAAAGCATGCTTACAGTTCTTGCAACATCGACATGCAACCACAAGATGTCACAACTCCTTTTACTATTCCACTCTACTCCAGCCCTGTCTATCTGATGGTTTATTAAAAAGTTGCTAGGAGCCTAAGTGCTTCGTGTATAACAATTAATTTCAAAATACAACTGTTTTACTGAGATGCCACACAATGGAAGATAGATAGGCTAAATGATTATAATGATGACCCTTTATTGTTATCCATGTAACCATCTTTGCTAAATTTACAGCAACGTGGGAGAGCGTCACAAAGCCTTTCCGTACAGCCAATTGGGAAAACGTTTCTTTCCAGAACAAAACTACTGATATCCTGAAAGTACCTCCAAACAGTCTTAAGTATTTTCCAGATGTCATACTAGGCTTATTAATCTTTGACTTCTAAAATTTGCTTCCTCTGTGGCTCGAGTTGTGCAAAACATGTGCCGCCGCCGTCACCTATAGCCTACCTTTTTGGGAGACAAGAGAGAGGGAGTTTTTAGGCCAAACGGGAACTGGAGACACTGTTTGAGTGTCCTAACTGGCAGAGGCTTCATTTCTAACCATGCTTAAAATTGACATATTTTTTATGCTTGATAAAAACAGGACCTTTGTCGCAGCCAGCAGCAACATTTAGGGCTGTCAAGGAGAGGATCAGTGGACTGCGCATGCGTTCCAGGCAACCATGGAAACTACGTTCAGAACGTGCATCAACAGACGCAGCCAACGTCACAATTTGCGTAATGTTTTTAACGTAGAGCTGTGCGGTGGCTGGGAGTTGAATATGTAAGATAACTTTAC
This sequence comes from Lates calcarifer, assembly GCF_001640805.2. Classification (NCBI taxonomy): domain Eukaryota; kingdom Metazoa; phylum Chordata; class Actinopteri; family Centropomidae; genus Lates; species Lates calcarifer. The sequence goes on along the minus strand of NC_066841.1, from coordinate 11,955,345 downwards.
ATTTTTCCTTTAGCGTTAAATATAGAAACGTGTCATTGAATGGACATTAGAAATCGGTGCCAAAGAATACCGACATCAGTAAATGACATGGATAATTAGTCTCTCGTGTTTCCACCCGGAAGAACAGGTTGGTGGGCAGGAAGCTTCTCACATGCTCATATCAGTTAGCAAGTAGCGGCTTGATAGCTCTCAGTCTGTTCTCATTTCAGAGGCACTGTCGTTATATTACATATTATTATGTATATTACATATAAGTTTTACAGAGTCTTATAAACCACCCTTCACTGAGGGTGACGCGTTTACAAGAAAGATATAAAAATATCTAAATGTCTGGGTCGCTTCTATTGTAGCTACATTTCACGTAAGGAGTTCTGTGGGCACCAGCTTTTAATAAAGTCTTACAAGATCGTAATAATTAAAACCAATAATAATTTTGACCAAGGTTAGTGGTGTGTAAGCTGTTTTCGCATCCGATCACCACTAAAAATGTAATGGGATGATCACTCAGAACAGAAGAATGGAAAAACAATAACACCAGCTCCATTGGTTTATCATTGACAGCTATGGAGTTTCTCCCAGTACTTGACCCTTTAGATAAACCCAAAGAGGGAATATGGTGAGTGGATTAATATTAATCGGTACTTCTGATGTCAAAAAAAGGAAATTTTGTCTTGCTTATGTTAAAATGTTGTTGTCAACAGGTATTCTCTGATACCCAGAGGAAGTGCTCCAGGTGTTAGTGTGGGTCACACTTGCACATTTACTCCGTCTGAAGAAGGAGGGAAAGGAAGAATCCTTATTGTTGGGGGAGCCAACCCCAGTGGCAGTTTCTCACATTCCCATATCATAGATCTAGGTAAAAAGCAAGCAATCTGTCCAAGTATACAAGGTCTACTTAAAACTGTGTTTTATAAGCCACTCTTTATTTCATATTTGAATGTTTTGGAGCTGAGTTTGTTAATTATATTACTGACATCAGTAGCAGTTACTTTATAACTTTGTTGTTTCTGACTTTACCAGATAATCATGAATGGGACATTCCAGAGTGGGAGGGCTTGGAGGCACGATATGAACACTGCAGCTTTGTGCCAGAGAGCTGCCCACAGAGCCTGTGGGTGTTTGGGGGGGCACAGCAGAGCGGCAATCGCAGTTGTATCCAGAATATACAGTTAACAGGTTAATCCAAACTTATGTTTACCTGTAATATGTCTGTAGTCAGATAGTACTTTATGAATGACAATGATACATGCTTGTCAGTGTCAGATTTAGATGAACAGTAACCATACTACTGGTTTTAAACTGTGTTGTAACTATGATCATACAGGTTGATCATACAGTATGTGATCTTTGCTTTCTGTAAATAGAGAACACTATCCACTCTGTCATTTGTATACTTATCCAGGCAGTGGGTCCCACTGGAAAGATGTATCGGTAAATGGGAAGCCCCCTTGTCCCAGGACATACCACACCAACTCAGCCTGCCTTGGGAACAGATTGTATGTCTTCTCTGGTGGTGAAGCAGGAGCTGCACCTGTGTCAGACCAAAAACTTCATGTCTTCGATACAGGTTTGTGTTGAATTAACAATTTGCCCAACACAATTGTAACAAACAGTGCTATGAAAGGGCGGAATTAGCTTTGACTCCCTATGCACAACATTCATAATATTTCAACCTTCAGATCTCACCAATATTCAGACATTTTGTCCTATTACTAAGTATTACCTTAAGGTAAAATTACTTTTTCACCTGGCAATACAAAATAGTGTTATTTACCTTGGTGTATTAAATTACTGCTAACCATTTGTGACCTTTTAGGATGACAAACCTCGATGTGCATATTTTATAGATACAAATATACATGGCAAACAACACAAATCCTCAAATCTTTAGTGACTGTTATATACTATTATATACATGGGTCAACTCACTGCAGGTGTTTTCAGTTATTTTGGCACCTGATAAGGCACACTTAAAGCATGCAGTCTAGTTGTGATTATATTTGTGGGAAGAGATTACAAATATTTTTGATGGCAATTTTTGATGGCATTTTGACCTGTCATATCAGGGTAAAGCTCAGGTGTAATTATTGAGTTCATTTAGGTGTGCCAGCTCCAGGGCCCTGTATGAAAAATCAGTGTTACAATTATTAAACATCATTTTTAGTTTTTTAATAGCTTCCATAAAATAATGCATAATCCAACCATTGAAGGTATAACTATCCTATTCTGCCTTCAGTTATTGTTCCTAAATAATTGTTTAAATGTTCACAAATGCTACAGTTTGCATGTAAATCAACCAACTTGAAGTCTAAAATACTATACATATTGTTTCTCATTTGAGGTTTAAATGTGACAGTGTAACAAGAATCATTTCTGCATATTAATAGATTTTATGTAAATTTGTTCTAGTGTCTTCCACCTGGTCCCAACCAGAAACACAAGGCAGACACCCACCAGCCAGACACGGCCACATAATCGTAGCAGTGGGTGCAAAGATCTACATTCATGGGGGCATGGCTGGAGACAAATTCCACAGTGACATGTACTCTCTCGACACAGGTTAGCCTGAACACTGTTGAATTATCATTTATTTCAGATGATCACCACGTAGGATTAAAATTTGAAGTGTCAGAACTTGTGACTGGGAAAAATAAGACCGTGTCTACTGCTTAAAGGGAGCATGAAGTGGGAGGTAGTGAAGGCCAAAGGAGACATCCCACCAGGAGTAGCAGCTCACTCAGCTGTGGCACTGGGAAAGAACATCTACATCTTCGGAGGGATGACAGCAGATGGAGCCAGCAACTCCATGTACAGATTCAACACTGGTACACTGCCTTTAATCTACCTGCTTTGTTTACTTCATTATGTGATATCCAAATGTTTATAGCAAAGTATCCTATTAAATTGTACAAATGTACTGCATTCTCAACAAAAAAAGAAGCACAAACTTGTACTTATTTTAATGTTATACTCTCTGCTTGCAGACAAAAGTAGATGGGTCCTAATGAAATTTGAAGGAGATATGCCACCCAACCGCCTAGACCACTCCATGTGTTTACTGCCATGGAAGGTGCATGATGAGGGGAATGCCAGCAGCCCAGCAGCCTCAGAGACAATACATCTGGCCTTTGTATTTGGAGGGATGGACACTCAGGGTGTCATACATAATGACTGTATTGTTACAGTGGTGACATGATGTGCCTTGGTATTGTAACATTAACTTACTCAAGCTGTAATAAAATACTTATCAAGTACTGCATAATTGTTGCACATTTTGTTTTCTTGGAAACCATAAAACTTCTTTAAAACTTGTATACAGATGTTTAGTAAAAGTCTGGGTGGTAAAAGAGGCTGCAATCTTTATAATTCGAGCCAGTGGTGAATATCTGTAAGTGCTGGATGCAGTATTTGGCAAAGACTACCAAATGTCATGCCCTAAAACTGTGAATGAAAACAACATGAGAAAGTTAAGTATTTTATATCAAACATTTATTTCAATGTCTTTCCAGAAGTACAATGACCAGATTCAATAAATAACTTTTAGCATTGCCTGTGAACATTATGAGCCCTTGATCCCACAGACACCTGAATGCCCACCCACCCAACTAAGCCCCTCCCCACTACAGAATCCCACTAGGACTGCCTGAGAACAGCAGCAGCAAGCCTCATACTGGGCTGACGAATATCTCCGCCTTCCAGCGAAGAGAACACCTCTCGCACACTGAAACTTATTTCAAAGTCTTTCTGAAGATTCAGTATGGTTGCTTGTTGTTATCGCCACCCCTTCCCAACCATTCCTCTCACTATTTGAGTCCCATCAGTCCAATATGTACATCTAGATCAGACCAGAGAGGCAAGGGGCGACAGAAGAGTTGACTTCAAACCTGCCTACAACTCATCCTTCTCATCTTGCTCGCTCTCTGCGCCCTCAGGTGGGGGTCCGCCCGCACTGCCGTAAAGCTTGCTGATAATGGGCTGGACCACCTCCTCCAGCTCCTTCTTCTTAGCCTGGAAGTCTTCCAGGTCAGCGTCTTGGTGGGACTCCATCCACTCAATCTTCTCCTCCACTGCCTTTTCGATGGTTTCCTTATCATCATCGGACAGCTTGCCGCCGAGCTTTTCCTTGTCGCCAATCTGGTTCTTCAGAGAGTAGGCGTAGCTCTCCAGTTCGTTGCGGGCGTCGATCCTCTCCTTCAGCTTCTTGTCCTCATCGGCGAAGCGCTCGGCGTCGTTCACCATACGCTCGATATCCTCAGGTGTCAGGCGGTTCTGGTCGTTTGTGATTGTGATCTTGTTCTTGTTGCCTGTGCCCTTGTCCTCAGCTGTGACACGAAGAATGCCGTTAACATCAATCTCAAAGGTGACCTCAATCTGTGGCACGCCACGAGGGGCAGGGGGGATGCCTGTCAGGTCGAAGGTGCCCAGCAGATGGTTGTCTTTTGTCAGAGGACGTTCACCTGAGGAAGAGAGTCAATAATTAAGCTTGTGCTACATTTAATTTTTTTATAAAATGCAAATGATAAATGTTTGCCATCATTAAAAAAATAGTAATGTCAAATTCTTACCTTCATAGACCTTAATGGTGACAGTGGGCTGGTTATCAGAGGCTGTGGAAAAGATCTGGGATTTCTTGGTGGGCACCACAGTGTTCCTGGGGATCAGTTTGGTCATTACTCCTCCAACAGTCTCAATACCAAGAGTCAGGGGGCACACATCTAGAAGAACCACATCACCTGGAGGGGACAAAAAAAAACAAAGAAAGTGAAAAAACTGGAAAAAAAAACAGAAAGTTTGGTTTAGTGAAACAGATATTACTATATAAAGGTAATGACTTACCAGTGTCCTCCTCTCCAGAGAGCACTCCAGCCTGCACAGCAGCTCCGTATGCCACAGCCTCATCAGGGTTGATGCCCCTGGAGGGCTCTTTGCCATTGAAGAACTCCTTCACCAGCTGCTGAATTTTGGGGATACGAGTGGAGCCACCAACCAGGACAATCTCATCAATGTCAGACTTCTTCAGGTCAGCATCTTCCAGCACCTTCTGTACAGGCTTCATGGTGGAACGGAACAGATCCTGAAAAAGTAAAAGACATGGTTAGTAAGCTTGTTGAATAGAAGAACTTTAAAAAGTTATGTTTCAGTTGTGCTATGGTCACAGTTTTTACATAACTGAACTTACCATGTTCAGCTCTTCAAACTTGGCACGAGTCAGGGTCTCGGAGAAGTCCTCTCCCTCAAAGAAGGACTCAATCTCAATGCGGGCCTGATGCTGAGCAGACAGTGCCCTCTTCGCCTTCTCAACCTCACGACGCAGCTTCTGCACAGCACGGTTGTCTTTGCGCACATCTTTGCCGGTCTTCTTCTTGTACAGCTTGATGAAGTGCTCCATGACACGCTGGTCGAAGTCCTCACCTCCCAGGTGAGTGTCACCGTTGGTGGCCACCACTTCAAACACACCATTGTCAATGGTCAGGAGGGAGACATCAAAGGTGCCGCCGCCCAGATCGAACACAAGAATGTTCTTCTCGCCATCCTTCTTGTCCAGGCCATAAGCAATGGCAGCAGCGGTTCTAAAACATAGTTAAGGTTTTTGATTATTACAGGGGAAGGGAGGGAAATATTTTCACAATTTCAAAAAGGACAACAGGTGATTAAACTATTCAGTGGACACTTACGGCTCATTGATGATTCTCATGACATTCAGACCGGCAATTGTTCCGGCATCCTTAGTGGCCTGGCGCTGGGCATCATTAAAGTAGGCAGGGACAGTGACCACAGCATGTGTGACCTGAGGGAAAAAAAACAGAGAAAATTAGACTCAATTATACACCACTTATTTAGAACTAGGATATTCTTTGATGTATATTCTTTGGCGTTTTTCTGTACCTTCTTGCCCAGGTAAGCCTCAGCAGTCTCCTTCATCTTTGTCAGCACCATAGCAGAGATCTCCTCAGGAGCAAATGTCTTCATCGTGCCACCACCAATGTCGACCTGGATGTGGGGCTTGCTCTTCTTCTCAGTAACCTAAAGAGGAACATCCATCAGGATTAACATAACGAGTATGTCACTCAAACATTACCTGAGGAACTTTGGATCCTACTACCACACTTTTACTTCAAACCATCGAGAGTATAGACTCACCTTGAAGGGCAGGTACTTGATGTCCTGCTGCACAGAGGAGTCACCCCAGGTGCGGCCAATCAATCTCTTGGCATCAAAGACGGTGTTCTCGGGGTTAGAGGTCAGCTGGTTCTTGGCAGCATCACCAATCAGACGCTCACCCTCACTAGTGAAGGCCACATATGATGGAGTGATGCGGTTACCCTGGTCATTGGCGATGATCTCCACACGACCATTCTTGAACACTCCAACACTAAAGTGAAAATAATTAAGAGATCTTTATTTTAAAATGCAACCTCTGTCAGTGGCATTTGGAGTCGCATCATTAAATTGATTTTTAAAACAATCAAGCCAAAATCGCTCTTTTACTTACCATGAGTAGGTGGTCCCCAGGTCGATTCCAACCACAGTCCCCACGTTCTCCTTCTTGTCGTCGTCATCGGCAAACACAGTGCCGGCCACCAGCCAATACAACCCACAGCAGCTTCATCTTTGCTCTTTTTGGTGCACGGATCAACAGAGAAATCTGCGGAGAAAAAGTACAACATAAAAAACGTGGCCTTGCTTTCATGACGTGGTAATACTCGATGTCATTTACTGGGCTTCAGACGTCTGGTAAACGGGAAGCGTGGCCTGGGCCAATAAATCCCTTCGAAATGTCAGACTTTTCAGCGTCGAAAAAATATGGGTAAATTGGGTGGAGCATCTCTGCCTCTTTCGACTGTTAATACCACTGACTAGATTTTTTTCCTTGCATCCGCCGGTAGCTAGCTTACCACGTTAGCGTGTCTAGCAGACATGCGAGGGAAACACTAACGTAATGTTAAATGTATGCTCTTTTTGCATGGTATATTTTAGTCATAATAGCTGCCAGCCGGATTTAACAAGCTACATTAAACTGTGTAAATGTATCACTATCGTCAACCGTTAGCTTAGCCGCCGCCACCGTTATGAAACTGTCTTAAAATGACGTTCAGCGTTGTAGACAATAGAAAGTATTACATTGCAGCGTTAATATATTCACAACAGTATTAATACATACCTTAATCGCAGTACTGTCAATGAATTGACGGCCTTGACGTTGCCTCAACGGGTGTTCTCTCGTTGTACAGTGTATCTTTCCTCTATGTATTTTCTGTATTCTGGCTTCTGTGTAATGATGTTGAATGAATTGTGCTCTCTCCATATATAAGCCGTCACTTCTTCCCCGTCGTGGAGCCCCGCGATTGGCTGAGCAGCTGCTCGTTGGAACGCGCTGATTGGTTCCCACCGGCATGCTGGCCGCCGCTGATTTGCACACATCGGGTTGCGGCGACGTCATGGCTTTTGCCCACCGTGCCGATGCTGATTGGCTGTCTGTCAAGCGGATTCGTGAACACAGTTGGTGCAACGACACGCCATTCTAATGACCGGCCAAGGTTGCATTTTCACATTTCATACATTAGAAGTAAGTGCTGCTTTTTTCATAATGGCCCCCACATATAATAAATTGACATTCATTCTCATATTGCTGTTGTTTCAAGGTGTGTAACTGTGTGAATTCTGTGTTGGTATCATGAGTAGTAATGATGACTCACTACAATGAGTAAGACATGTACAAACCATGTTTAATATGCATGTGACTAAACAGTCTAGATGCAAATGTTGTTACATCAGATGAAGATTGTCTGGACGTTTCATCAGAGAACATACACCCTTGCAATTAGGACTTCTTGTAATGTAAACTGCCTGCAATTTCACAATTAAAATTTGATATGAGCACTCTGCAGCCTACTGTCTCAATGACCTTATATTGATCCCAGATATGCTGAATTATTTTGAGCATATTGGCAATACATAAACAGGTTATAATACACATCAAACAAAATCACCCACTGCATTGCATTCTGAGATACAGTCTCCTATCTCAAAAGTCTAACTAGGTCAAGGTTAGGTAACTGGTTGCCAAAGCCACACAATATGATCCCATTCTAATATGTAGACTTACACAAGCCAATGAATGACTGAATCAGATTTTGTTTGTGTTTGTCTTTATTATATTACTGTCTAATGTGAGAACAATGTTTATTCTTTTAGATGTTAGATTATGATATTATATTTTCCACCAGAATCAGAAAAATCAAAAAAATTATTGACATTATCATAGTGGTATGGTTTATTATGCCCTGACTAAAGATACAGACACTAATTTCTAGGACATTCCAGAAATAAATTGTTTTTTGTCTCCAAATTTCAAAATTTCGAGATATGACAAGGGGACTTTCTATAATAGAGTGGCACTGATTCCTGGAAGTGTTATTTCAGGGTCTGTATCTTGGTGGAATAATAAAGTAAACCACTTGATTCTAGAAAATTCTTAAACAAGTCAGTTTGCATTGTATGAGTTTTTGCCAGATACAGGCTACATTAATTCTTTTAATGTCCTTTATTTATTTATTTATTTTAATAGCTCTGTATGTTGGTCTTCTTTAGAGGTCACTGAATCATTGGTGTGACCCTGAGTTTCAGATATGATTGTGCATTTTCTAAATAACAGTCTGCTGACCTCTGATACTACCAGTGACCAGAGTCCTTTTGTGCACATGAGCAGACTCATGGGTGGGGAAAAAAAGGAGTTTTCAATGAGATACAAATGAGAGGGTACATACAACTCACAGCACAGCTGGGTCTGGAGCACATCAGAGGGCCACAGTTTTCCTCTCCTCTGTCTCTTACATGAGACGTCTCAGAGGTGTAAACTGTTACAGTTTTGATATATAAAGATCTAATTTGACTTAGTCTGAAAAGGGACTAAGTTGAAGTGGTCTCCAAATTAATGATTTAGTACTTAACAGCTTCAACACAGCCATAGCTTTTGAAATTGTTACATTATTTTGTGGCTGATAATTCTTAAGGGATTTCTAGGGATTTAAAGTTGTTAAGAGAAGACAAGTGACTTAATACAAATTACATAGACTCTATTTGTATTGTGCTCAAAAGGTGACACCAATGCACTGGACTATAATGCACCTGTGGACTCATGTATTTTAGTTTAATCTTACTCTTCCCAGAGCCCTCTTTCTTGACCAGTTCAGATAGAGGAGTGGATCAAGGGAGATCTACAAATTCTGTTGTTTCTTTTTTGCTCAAAGATGTTTCTTGTTCAGTTCGAAGAGTTGGATAGGCTACTGATGAAGCTGTTTATTTCTTGTTTTCAATTTTTTTCCTCATCCAGTGTAGGAGGAGCTATGACACTGCCGGCTGACAGCTGGAGGAAGTGAGACACATCAAATGTAGGAGTGGCTGCTTCCCAGCGGGAATGACACTGTTCAATCAACCTTATATGTATATTTACAATTTTTAAATAAAATGTTAATAAAATATGAACCAAAGACAGCTTTCACCCCTGAATTACTTGCCTTCATTTTGTTGTAACTATAGAGTGAGTCATATTTGACATTCCTATGTACAAAGATAAATATTTATCATGGAATTTCTCACTCATATTTGAAAATAATAATTCAGTATAATAATAATAATAATGGCGTGGTCTGTTAGAATGCAACTGGTTATATGGAGTTCACAGTTATGGCTTTATTTAATGAAAATATGTGTTCCTTGAGCTGCATTTCCTTCTATTTCAATACCCAAATTTATATTTCTTGTTAATGCCAGTTAATCCCAATGGATTTCATTGTATGCACCTACAATGACAATAAAGGCGATTCTGATTCTAGTTTAGTTTATTTTTATCTCCTGTTATGCCTTTGTTTCTTTACCATTTTTTAGTGTCCCATGACAGTGTCACATTTGAATACTTGGACCTGGTCCATGTTTTTGGACTTTTTATTTTTCTCAGGATGACATGGATATCACCCAGGTGTGCTGCTTTTCTCCAATGGTGTGGAGGTAAGGTTACTGAAATTAGGCTACCACAAGTGTGACTACCAAGGTGTTTCTCTGCTCATCTGTATTAGGCTTGAAGTGAATTGTCAAGATACAGTATGTATGGATATGCATGGAGCTCAGCACCACACAGATACACATGTGCTATTCATACAACTATTACAATGAGCAAAATGAAGATTTCTTATTAACTGTTTCCAGTTCCTTGCGTGTTTATGTCAGAACAAACTGACAAGTCCATAAAGACACAAAATAACAAGTAGGCTAAAGAGAGAAAGACAATCACAGATCTAAGACTGTCACATTGTTGTAAATTGTTGTAAACATTGTTTACAGGATCTGACGCGTTACATTTTATATAAAGACATATCAATTAAATAAACGAAACAGAGATTTGTCGATTAAATCTATAATTAAACAATAAATAGGCTAGATTTGTGTCAAACAAATTTCCGGAGATGATTTTTTTAAGTGAGGCCTGCGCCCTCCACCGGCAGAGACACCACCCGACACCAAACTGATGACGTGGTTCGGTCGGTTGACCAGAGCAGCAGGATGGCCGACCAGAGCAGGCAAATAAAACTCGCTGCAGCTAAGAAAAAGGTAAAGTATTTTACATCTGATCCTTCTAATTATCACAGGAGGAACTGGTGCAGTTTCTCGTTAGCGGACATGTAAGACTGGTGTTTTTATCCGTTTTGTTACAAATTTCTTTACGGATCAGGGGTGTTGTCATTACACGTCGTCCGACCTCTGCGCCGTCGCTTGTCCCACATTCCGTGCTCCTCTCAGGGCTGCAGTGCGCAGGAGAGCCCGGAGCTTCCTCTGGGCCTCTACTGATAGCATTAACTTTCCCAGATTATGTAGACTATATTTAGTTCGTAGAGGCATTAATAGCATCCCACGCCGTTTAGTTAGTAAGTGGTTAATTCAGGTTACTCTCCTTGCCTGTTGATTTCATATGTCTTTCTGGCTAACGTTAAATGTAGTTAATGGCAAACCTTAACGTGCTAACTAAGGCAAGTTAACGTTAGCAACATGGCTAACTAATGAATAGTTGGTTATGTGTGAGTGTGAGGATTGCTACACAGCAGACGGGCAGCTCTCTGTCTTGTTTAGCAGGATGGCTCAGTTATCCAAGAAAATCGCCAACAACGAGCTATTTTAATGTAAAAGAAACCCTAGGGTAGCATTGTAGCATAGTTAGCTGGATAGAATGACGGGGACTGTTTTGACAGCTGACACCCCTCTTCCCTGTCCTGCTGTGTGCTTTAGCTAGGTGTGCTGTTAGGCTAGTCAGAAGGATGGCCTTATCAGCTGTGAAATGTTAGCTTCGGGAAATGACTCGTCAGCAGTTTTTGCTGCCCTACAATCCTCGTGGATGAGTGGTCGTGGTGATAACACTTGACATTTTGCTGCGATTCAGCCCTAGTGTTTTAGAAATGGCAGCTCCAGTAGTTCCCCCGTGATTCCCTATGGTCCCCTACGACAGCTGTCACGGGCCTCATGCCCCAACACACTCTGGCACGAGAAAGTATGTTTTAACTGTCACACGGTTAAACTACAAATAGACAGGCTTTATTTGCCACAAGTTATCAGCTTCATCTTGTTTGATTTAGAACAATAAACCATTGAACAAACAAGTATAAGTGATAGTCATTATCTTGTTGGCAGTCGCTATGCATTCCAGCCAACAATTGAAACAGGATCTTCTGAGAGGTGTAATGTAAGAGAATGGAAGCAGTGCATCCTTGCCTTCATCTCAGACAAACTTCACATCTCTTAATTCAGTGATTGGAGATATCTGGCTCTGAACAATGTCTGTATTAGGTTGATAGTTGGGAACAATTCTAGAGGCCCACTGCTGGATCCAGAGTAATGAAAGAAAACTTTATGGGTCTTGTAGAACAGAGGGTTTTCTCTCTGTCAGTCAAGAAAAACTTGACGCATTCCTGATCATACATCTGTTGTTTCCTTTTTTCTCATGTGCTGCTCAGCTGAAGGAGTTTCAGCAGAAGAGCTCCCCTGCCAGTGTAGGAGGAGAAAAGGGCGGAGGAGGAGGTGGTAGCGGAGCAGGGGCCAAGAAGAAGAGGAAGGTGAAGGGACCAAGCCAACTTGATGCACCTTCAACAGATAGAAACTCTCCAATCAATGTAAGTCAGTGCTGGTGTTTCCATTTATTTGCCTGCTTGTCATTCTGTCCTTCCCGATCAAATAACAACCTCTGTTTGTACTTGACAGACTGTCTGTGTACTCGTTGTGTCTGGTTTGTCAGACCTGGTGTGACCATATCATGTTTTTTCACCCCTGTTTGTATTTTAACCACTGTTATAACATTAGAAAGCCTTTACGCTCACTGTTATGTTGACTGTTTATAACAGTAAGTACATCTTATGTCTAGCACATACAAACTGCATTATTTGGTTAGTCCAATAGTTTATACTGACTGGCTGGCAGATACACATATGCAGAATACTTGATAAAAGAGATCCACGTGCTCGTAGATAAAGTGTTTTATTGTTTGTTTTCTCCAACTCAAATGATTTATAATGGCCTGCTTGGCCATTGATCACAAAATATTTTTCCGTTTGTGAACTGATATGGCTGAATTACTGTCAAGTTGGCAAATGCTTTCCTCTAGGCTGTCAGACACACACACACACACACACACACACACACACACACACACACACACACACAGTGCCAACAACACAGTAGCAGTTTTAACACCTACAGTATCTGCTAGCCAAGTGATAGGGTGAAAAAATGCTTGTTCAAGAAAGACAAGGACCATGGACACCTAACCATAACAGTGGTCATTGTCAGGTTATAATGCAAATGGAGAAGGTTAGATTTCCAGCACACATAGATAATACCATGTTAAAGTAAAAGCAAAATCAATTCAAATCTGTCAAGTTTTGTGCAGAAAAGTTGGCCTGAAGACGGTTGTGACAAATTTGTTAAGCTAAAATACATTTTGAGAAATATTTATAATTATCAGTTTAACTTCAGTTTTGCATATTGCCTCATGTCATATTAACCTTAAATCAACTTATTGTATAAGGACATTTTAGTTATAGCAATCTCCTCTATACGTTCTCCCTTTGTTAATGTAAATATGTAATTTGCTCTGATTCAAAAGGCTGAATGTGGACAGATAATCCTTATCAAAAACAACAGTGTCTATATTTGACTTAATAGTTACAAAGGTGGAAGCAGTGATTGAATATGCAGTTGTTTTTGATATGTCAAAATTAGAAATGCTTGAATGACTATTGGCTGAAATGTAAAAAAAAAAAAAAAAAAAAAGATTGATTCTGTTTCAAAGCTCTACTAAGCAAATTGAGAGTGTCAGTAAGGACACACACAGTTAGGCATTTGACTCCAGCACCCACACACACACAGGTCAGTTATGCACAGACCATGTCAGTCAGTAGTTTTTTAAGCCTATTTGGAATCTGGGCTCGTCACAGCTCGAGAGCTCGCTGCTGAGTCTTGTTGTTTGTTCTGATGCAGTATTTTTTCCAAACATGTTTGACTTATGGTGGGTGAAGACTGGCTACACTCATGCAGCCTGAAGCGGGACAAGACAAATATCTGTCAAGAGTGTTGGCAAGACCCAGCAGGAGTTCAGTCATAAGGGTCAGAGCAGAGTAAACATTTTACAACAATAACCACTGATGAAAATATTGCATGTCATTAAGATTCCTGTTTTTTACCTGATAAACTTGTAACCAAACAATGTTTTATACTTTTTTAGCCTCTGAGAGACAGAATACTGTCTAATTTGGCTTTGTATGTAATGGTGAATAAGAGTAGGCAAGTAACTACTGCAGGTTATGTTGGCAAAGGGAGATGTGATCAAGTTTAGTCTGTAGAGCTGATTGTAGAGAGCTGGAACAGCTAGAGACTTGTACTTAGAGATTATATCTCTCCACAAAGACAGCATTTGGAAAAATGATGTGCTGCCTCAGGGCCTCTTATTCTGATTTAAATGTTTACATGATTCATTTTTATTTGGATGGGTTATTTTGCTTACCAATGGCACGAAAAGCTCCAATAAAATGCAGCCGATATTAATGACCTCTTGGACCAGGCGTACAAACCTCAGTTTCTCCTCACTACACACCCTCCTCTCTTCTAGACCTCCTCCGTCTAAGGTTTCTTGTAGCAGCTGCTTCTCTGTGCCTGTTTGTCTGTATCACTGTCACTTTCTAAATCGTTCTCTCCTCTTTCACATCTCCTTCACTTTCGGCCCTTGTTTCTTCTTTCCTGTAGTTTGACAGTATTCTGAAAGCACTTAGTCAAAGCAATGGAGTAGTCCTACCTCCTTATGGCAACAGTCAGGTGAGGTTCTGTCTCTCTCTTTCCTTTCTTTGCTTCTTCCCTGCTTGTTTTTTTTCTGTCTCTGCATCCCTCTGCTGTAAATAGCTGCCCCTCGTGGTATTTATTTAATATTGTACTGCTGCTTCCCCTATTCTTGCCTCCCTCTTATGTCAAGTGCACTTATTCTTTCTGTCACATAGGCCAAGAAGCATGGGCCAAAATTGAGTGCAAACTCTTGCATTGGTGCTGTGCTTTTTAAATCTGTGTCAGGAGTGCATTAATGGTTGAGAAATGTGAAGGGTGCTTGGTTATTTCTCCAACTTCACCCATGTATTGTTGGTGATCTGGAGTTCACAGTCTGATGTAGAAGTACGTTGTGAATGGGCAGGGTATGAACAGTGGGTGGCATGAGTCTCAGTAGTTGCATGGCTGTGTTATCTGTACCTGGGTGCGTCATGCAGGCATGCATCTGGGAAAACAAGAAATGTATGTATCTGTTTCTGTTCTCATTATAACTTTTGTTTTTGTTCCTGTTGTTTTTCTTTGTCTTATTTTCATGCACTCATAAAGGTTTTATTTTGTCATTATAAACGCTCGCATCAAGGTCAAAGTCAAATAACAGAGAAATGTTAACTACCAGTCATTCAAAATACTGTTGGCATTCATAGAGTGTAGTCTCAGTTCTCTCAGTACTTTCAGTAAGAACTGCATGGGTAACAGTGGTAGGTAAAATGCAATATCGACGTAACAGCTGCTACTTCAAGTAACAGAGCTTGCATTAAAGTGCTCTGCAAGGTAGTTAACTCAACAATAAATATCCTTAAGTTTCTACCATTTATTTATATTCTTATGTCCTCTTAGTCTGTAGACTATCTTGCTTCTCCGTAGAAAAATGAGATAATTGACTTAATCAAACTGTCACCTTAATCTGAGTCAGAACAATAATTCAGTTGTTATTTTTGTGCATGTGTACATATGTAAAGTTTACAGCATCATTGTGGTCTTGCTGTTGCTTTTTCATCATGACTAAGCTTTTTCTTGGCATTAAACCAATGTGTGCGTTTTTTTGTGTATGTGTTACCTCAGACCTTTGCTGACGCGGAGCCCATGGGGTCTTCAGTTCCTCCGCTGCTGGAGGACCCAAGGGGCGAGCCTGGTCGCGGCTCACCTGTGTCTAACCCCGCTAGTGCTAACACTACTAATAACCCTGAGTCTGTTGATCACAACGCTGACCTGCAGGTGTGTCTCTCACTTTCAGTCATATTCTCTCTTTCTCTTTCCTTTTCTGCCTCTCAGATCTTTTCTGTTATTCTCCCTCCTGTCTGCCAGTCACACCTAAGACTGTAAGCCTTAGCAGAATGAGTCTCAAAGTCTGTTGCAAATTACTGCATTGTTACTAATATGTTTGTGTGATGGAAACAACCGTTGTTTGTCTTTTTTTGTTGTGCTTAATGCGCTCTGTCATCATGCAAATTCCTTTTTCTCAAAAGTTGTCACTGTATTTTTTATCTTTCCTTCTCTTCCTGTCTGTCTGCCTGACTCTCTCACTCTCTCTTCCTCTTTCGATCTGTCTCTCTCTCTGCAGGACTACCCTGATACCAATGGCAATGAGAGTTTAACAGAGGAGAATAGGTGGGTTACCTGACTCCTCACTTCCACATAATACAGAGACTTATTTATGTATGTGGACTGGTTATATATTTCGTATGCCAAGTTTTTACTATTATACAAGTCAGATTTCACAGTTTCCCCTCAAAAAGTTACTATTTGCTCTCGAGTGCCGCATGGTAAGAATTTGAGCCTGCGTGTGTCCATGCATGTGTATTTATGTGTGTGTTATGTGTGTTATCCTGCAGACCATTGTCTTCCACAGAGAGCCTGCGACAGCTTTCACAGCAACTGAACGGCCTGGTCTCTGAGGTACGGCATTAGAACCACCAATGTCACACACACATACGTATGCACACACACGCTCACACATTACTTTGTCATACAGCAGTGAGCTTTTAACAATAACCACCACTGATGCACACTTTCAACGAGGATGAATGTACTGGAAGCATTTTAAAATTTGCTGGTTGTTCCCAATGGCTTTAAGCACACTGACAGCATCAAGTGGTGCACCACACCAGCTTGATATATTTCCTTGGTTCAGTTTTGCACAGTCAGCAACAAAACACAAAGTGTGCTTTTTGTCAAGTCTCTGGGACACAGTTAACCATGACCTCTTACTGTCTAAAGATAATCAGAATCCGGCCGCTCTAATAGCAGGCCATACATAGATATAATAAGTGAACTGTATTTTGTAACCCTCAAGAAAATATGTTGAAGTATCGTTGCCCCACATGGTGGTGAAATGCAGGTGTTACCACTGCTGACTAAACAAATTGCCTATCTGCAATGCATCCTCTGTGTTTCAGCTTTAAGCTTGTGGAGACAGATCATTTTTCATTCCAGCACATGCATAATTTTCCATATGAATGTCTACAGAAACAGAGTTATAAATGAAAAAAATGTGTTATTGTCATTTGGGTTATCAATTCACATGAAGTTAAGAATGCCTGAAGGGTCTGTGTATAAACTTTATTTTAAAAAACATGATGAATTTTCCATGTTGTTTCTGTGTTAATGAGTGGGTCTTTGTCATTTCAGTCATCTGCTGCTTATGTGAATGGAGATACTGCACCTTCTGTCAGTGACAGAGAACTGGAGGTAAGATAGAAATCTAACATTCTCTGTGAACCAAGGACGTGTGTTGAAATTTGAAACAGAACTAGAAGTCTGTCAAGTCATACAATAGTCCATCCATGCTATGGGATTTACAGCAGTAGCCACATCATATGAGGCAGATTTCTCTACTGCCCTCTGGAGATTCAAGGTATAACCAGGATTTCTTTTAAGCATGGGATCATTTTTCTCACACCATGCCTGAATGTAAACTTTATGTTCAGGAATAGTGAATAGTAGCTAGTCATCTGTCTGAAATGATAAGCCTCATGTTTTCAGTATTAGCAGGGCAATCTTAACTAGAATCCACTGTGGCTCTTTGTTGGTTAATTAAATTATAAAGAGCCAGAAAGGTCACCCTCATACAGAGTATCTCACATGTTCTCCCCCAGCTGAGCCTGGAGCTTCAATGTAGTAGAACTTGATATGACAGTGCAAGCCAAGTATCCAAGTATCATAATTGTCTCTTAAAACAAGGGCTTCATTGGTAGTTAAGTAGTGAATGTCTCACTGGGTGATTTATATTTTAATGTATGGATGATTGGGCAGCTGGAAATGAATTAAATACCACTAAACTCTTGCAAATGAAATGGAATTTGCAATGAGAGTGGTAAGTGGTGTTTCTGTTGAGGACTATAGGAGAGACAGAAACTTAGTGTTACCCAGAGATCTGTGTTTTGCCCCTTTGCACCATGTAATGTTATTTTAATGACTCATAGTTTGGCCCATTGAGTGGAACTTGGAAGCTCATAGCGCTGGGCAGGGACTTCATATGACAAACTGAGGTCATGTGTATGCTGTCCACACCTTGCAAATGATAATTAAATAGTTGGTTATGAAGGCTCCACTAGTTTCCTAGTAGTTTAACAACCATCATGTATTTTAATTATTTGCTTCACATGTCATTATTAAAAACACATTTTGCACTAGTAAAGGTGCTATCGTTTGCCTCCATGTTAATGATTCACATTTGAATTTTTCTCCTCCTTCCATGTGTTCTTTGTTTGATTTTGGCCACTGCACTTTATCCCTCTCTTTTTCTTTTTTCTTCTTTTTTTTTTCTCCTTACCCGGATGCATGTGTGCACGTAATAGAGTCGGAACCAGGAGCTGGCAGCCGCCCTGGAGTCCAGCAACCTAACAAACTCTCAGCTCAATACCCAGCTAGACCAGCTGGTAAGAAGCTGTGTGTGTGTGTCTGTGTGCGTATTTGTGTGCGCACCTCTGTGTGATTGGAGTAACCCCCTCTCTAGCCCTACCACAATTAATTACCACATCAGTGCATGTACTGTATGCATTCTGCATGTCATCCTGAGTAACAACACACTGAGAAGTCATGCATGGTTTTCATGTTATTTATTTATCTTTCACTTAGGTTGACTTTAACATATTTCTATAAAGTATAACCAAAGTTTAGGTGCAGAACTGTTACAACCTAGTAGATGCCTATTTGTAAGGCTTTTTCAAGCCACTTTAACACACTAACAACAATAAACTCAAAAGATTAATATAGCGTAAATAACCAACAGAACAAGTTGATTATTTCAGTTCTGCTGTCCCTGTCCTGTCTGGCATGCAGATGAGGTCTTTTGTGCCAGAATTTTTATGTTTTGTAGAACTCCTGGGGTGATAAAAGACACATTCCCAAACTTAAAATTTATATCCTGTATTTGTTCTGGCAGGCACGGCAATCTCAGGAGCTCACAGATCAGCTACAAAAGGTAAACAGTCTTTTTTTCCCCTCTGTCTGCTCAGCTGTCTGTTCATTCCTGTCTTCACGTTTTTTCCGGTCTACTGAATCTTTGCTTCCTTTCTGGTCATTCATGAACTTTGCATTTTTCTTCCTTCAGGAGCGAAAAGAATTTGAGCAGAGATTTTCAAAAGAGCAAGGAGCCATGCGGGAGCAATTACAGGTAACCTCTCGCGCCCCAAACACATAAATTGAATTTGTCTGAGGGTGCATTTTTAGCATTTCTAAAACAGTGTCTTAGCAGGAAAAAAAACAAAACCACCCCATTTTATTGCAGTGTACTGTATCATATCAGGACTCTCTAATGTCAAACTGTGTGCAGTAGTCTATGTAGAGAAAATTTAGTGTTGTGTTTTATTGAGAAACATTATGTGCTCTCTGTTTGTCTTTCCTTCTCTTAGGTTCATATCCAGACCATTGGTATTCTGGTATCAGAGAAATCAGAGCTACAAACTGCACTACAATACACACAACAGGCCGCACGGCAGAAAACAGGTGTGTGTGTGTGTGTGTGTGTGTGTTTTGTAATCAGCGGAGCATACACATGAATGAGAGTTTTTCATCTTGGCAAGATTTTACCCCTACAGCAGTTAGTTAACAGTTTGTGTGTCTCTGTGTCGATGTGTGTTTGTGTATAGCTGAGGCAGAGGAGTTGAACAACCGTCTGCAGGCAACGAAGCAGAGAGTGTCAGAGCTGGAGAGAACTCTCTCTTCTGTCTCAACACAGCAGAAACAGTTTGAAAAGGTTTGCAGTCATTACTCCCTGTATATTCAATATTCATTGTGAAATGCGCAATGAAAATGCAGTATGTAAGAAAAACTTATTTAACTCACAGTCAGTTGCATGCATGTAGTACACATAGGCAGTCTCACACAAAACACAACAAGCATTACTTGCATCCTTCATTTCAGTTGTCGAACTAATTTTTTTTAGATGTTTTGGTCTTGCTGTCTAAGTGTCTGTTATTATTAACAAATGTTTTCTGTCTGTTTCCAGCACAATAAAGAGCTTGAAAAAGACAGAGACAGCCTGAGGCTAGAGATGTTTAGAGTAAAGTAAGTCACTTTATCCTGGCATACACAAAGAGGTGTATTCTATAATATTGTTTCGGCATTAAAGAAGTTAAGTCAAATCCCTCAAATTCTACATGAAGCAACCAATGGTGTGAACAAGCAATGAACAATTTCTGCATATGTGTTTGTGTTTGCAGCAATGTGAGTGAGGAGTTGAAGCAGCAGAGCTCAGAGCTGTCAGAGCAGTTGAGACTGAGTACGCAGGAGAACGGAGCAATGAGGCTGGAGTTGGAAGATCTTCGCAAGAGGCTTGAGATTGCTGACCTTATGTTGCAACAGGTGTGTTAAAACACAAGTACAACATCTTAGTAATTGGAAGTGATAGATCAACTCTCTAGTCAGTGTCAGTGTGTCAGTGTTTGGGATTAGTTTGCCTATAATGCATGCAGATGTCATTTTATTCATGTGCTAACCCTCATTCCTTTGTTTCTCCAGTGCTCTAATCAGTCAGATCCCAACAGTGCCAACCAGCAGGTCCAGTTACTCCTGGAAGAGAAGCAGCATCTGGAGGCACACAATCACCAGGTCTGTGTGCTGTTAGTATTTGCATCTAATGACCCATGTGATGTTACCTACCCTTCCTATGTTTCTTCTTCCCCTCCATATTTGATTATTTGATACATAAAGGTGGCAAACCATTTTAAAATGAAGCATCCAAGACCACTCCTGCCTGTTCATCTCTCATCACCAGACAGTCTTGTTTTGTTAATGCAATTTTCCCCCTTTATTTTTGTGATGTTGTAGCTGATGGAGTCGATTTCCCAGCTGAAGACGGAGAGGGACTGTTACGCAGAGCAGATCCAGGAGGAGGGCCGGGTATGGAAGGACAAAACAGAACAGCTGCTAACACAGGTAAACCATGCAGTGACATCAACAGATATTAAGGTTGTCTTTTTTTTATTTTGATGTCAAACCAATGACTAATTTTGTGTGTAAATGTCTGCGCAGGTGTCATTGGTTGCAGAGGAGAGGGACAGAAACATCAACCGAGTCCAAGAACTGGAGGCCAGCATCGCAGAGCTAAAAAGTGCTGCAGGTATTACATGCACGCCGCCCTCATCTAGTGTTTCTTCCTTTTCCTCACCATTTTTCATCCCCTCTTTGATATGAAAAACACTTCTGCTAAATAAGGTGACTGATTACCTGATGATAGAATTAATGGAATCGGTTCTCCGCAGATCTTTGAGCCACGTACAGCTAATTAAGGAGCTTGTCAGATGAAGGAGAGCAAACTTCAGAGGGCAAAAAAGACTTGAGCACACTGATTCTGATTAGCAGCCTTTAGGTGAAGTGTTTATGAGTGCCTAAACAATTGTTTCTTTAATGCTGTAAATCAATGAGTGTGCTCCAGTCTTTGTCCCTCCACAGTAGAATTAACATCAGTTTTAGATGATGCTTATTGTAATTTACATGTAGTTCAGCATAATATTGAGAGCTGTAGCATTCTAAATCCTGTGCTCAGCTACCATTGTGTGGTGTATTTCATTGTGGCAAATTATTAAATTTCATAACTGCTACTCTTCTTCCTCTCTTCCTCCAGCATTATTGTCCCAGGAGAGAGAGGCGCAGGATAACGCAGAGCCTCAGTCCTCAGGGCCATCAGAGAGTGAGGTGGCTCTGCAAGAGAGCCTCAGCAGACTACAACAGGAGAAGGAAGCCCTCACTGCACAGTACCAGGCACAGGTATGCTATACATTGTTTTCTCTAATAAACATCTTGATATATATAAAGGAAAGTGTAAGGGTTGTTCATCCTAAACATTTTTAAAGAAACACCAATTGATTTATGCTTCTAAATGTTTCATACATCATTAGTGCTACCATCATACCTTAGCCTCTGTAATTTTTTCCCCCAGCTGCGAGATAACGAGCAGCTGAGCCGCCTGTGTGCGGAGCAGGAGACGCGTCTGGGGGAGCTGGATCGGCAGGTGGAGAGCCAAGCCCAGGAGGCAGAGGACCGTCGGCGCATGTTGGAGGATGTGCAGTCAGACAAGGCCACTATTAGCCGCGCTCTCACCCAGAACCGTACACTGAAGGACCAGCTGGCTGAGCTACAGAACGGCTTCGTCAAACTGGTGAGGCTGAAAATCTCGCGGTCCATCTGTCCTTTTTTTAATGACACATTTACTCTTTTTATATACATACTGTACTTAACTTCCGTAAGATTGCAGTTATCATATCCGTATAGCATTTCAATGTCCTTACATCTTCTTTTTGTTTTTTGTTACTTGGATATTGTAATAAGGTTTGATCAGTGCCTCTGTAACAGAGTTATAAGATGTTTACAAGTTTGGAAAGTACATTTGTAACAAGTATTACCTCAGAGGGTGGGAGACTACTGCCTTTAAGCCAAGATTCCTGTTACTCCTTCATTCGTACAGACTAATGAGAACATGGAGCTGACCACTGCCATCCAGTCAGAGCAGCATGTGAAAAAGGAGCTGGCTCGCAGGATGGGTGAACTGCAAGAGGAGCTGCACAACGTCAAGGAGCAGGTATGATCACGTACACACACACACACCACTTTCAAACACAGCCGGAGCACTGGTGAGGGATTTTCATGTTGTTCTCAGTTACTGTACTTGTGTTAACTTCCCATCCTCATTCCCCAAACTCCAGCTGGAATTGAAAAGCCAGGAGACTCAGGGTCTGGTGGAGCAGAGGGACCAGGTAGTGGCCCACCTGCAGCAGTACTGTGCAGGCTACCAGGCCCTGGCCTCAGAGAGAGAACAGCTGCACCAGCAGTATCTGCAGCAGACCCAGCTCATGGACCGGCTGCAGCACGATGAAAGCCACGGCCGTGCGCAGCTGGAGATCAGTCACACTCAGCTCCAACAAGCGCAGGTGTGTATTTCAGGAATACAGCCTTTTGTGATCTATCAAAGGCTATTTTGCAGCACAGGCTGTTGTAAGTGCATAGTAATCATCATCCACTTACAGGCTGACAGGATATAAACAGACTGTAGAAGTAGCTTAATCTTTAAGATGTCCTGTAAAACCTCACTTTCCGTCTCTGTCTCTCAACTGTTTATCCTTCACTGTTTAATGACTCCCTGTCTCCCCCTACAGGACCATTTGCAGCAGTTAGTTAGAGACAATGAGCAGCTGAGGGCTGAGGTGAGGGAGCTTCTCAGCAGCTCAGCTCTTGCCACATCAACCAGAGACCAAGGTAAGATTTGTCTTTTTCCTTTTTTTCCTCTATTGGTTACGGACTGTCGCTGTGAAAACTTTTTCCTGTTATTTTGTCTTTGTGTGCCCTTCTTCTTGAGCTTCAGTGCCAACAAAGGATTCAAGTTTCCTTCACAGGATTCATGTGGTTGTGACCCAATTTTTCAATGGCTTTCTTGTTTCATATTGTTTAACAAGAAAGCCTTTATGCTAAAACAAAAACCTAGAAACTGAAAACTGTAGTCTTTCACAAGAAACAAGGACACAATGTCATTGATGCGGAGCACCTGACACCTTCTACTGGTCGAGCTGCAGCACCAGCAGTTTCAGACCTAACAGTTCTAGTCTAACATGTGCCACCTACAGGCAGGGAAAATAAGAACAGCAGTTTAAACCTGCAAATGTAGACATGTTGTGTGCTGGCCACAGGCAAGAAGAGCAATAACTGCTAGAATCTTGCACTGTGAATGGGACAAATGAATGTTATAGGTTGGGATTTAAGAAATTGGAAACAATAGCATTAAGTGTAACTATTTGCATTTGTCATTTTGTAATTTAGGAGATGGAGTGGAAAGCCAGGCCCAGCAAGAGAGTCCAAAGCAGTCCTCCTCCATAGTTATCCCAGAAGACTTTGAAAGCCAGAAAGAGATGGTGAGGAAGTTTAAAGTTGGTACACAGAAATAACATTGAAATGAGAATATGTGAAAACTATGTATGAACCAGGAGTTCGGCATTGCACTTACTCCACCGTAATCCCCTCCTACAGGAGGAGTTTATCCGTGGAGCTCTGGCTCAGTTGGAGGCAGAGAGGGACGAGGCCAGAAGGCAACTTGAGGAGGAGCACAGGCTCCACATGGCAGCCCGGCACCAGGCCGCTTTAGCCCTCAGCCTCGAACACCAAAACCACAGCCACAAACCTGCCCATGACCATCATCACGAGCACGATCACACTCAGGGTCAGCATAGTCACTGTGAACACAGTCACGAGCATTCAGGTGAGGAAAACAACATATTTGATCTGCGTGCAAGTGAGAACATTTCTGTTCATATAGATTAAGTATGTGGGATGCAGTATATAGTTAATCCTAATGTATACTCTATGCTGTCTCTCATAGAAGGAGGAGTGCCAGTGGAAGTTCATCAGGCCCTGCAGGCTGCCATGGAGAAGCTTCAGCAGCGTTTCACCTCCCTCATGCAAGAGAAAGCTGACCTGAAGGAGAGGGTGGAGGAGCTGGAGCACCGCTGCATCCAGCTGTCTGGAGAGACCGACACTATAGGTGAGACTGAGACTTTTGTTACTGTTTTTGTTGTGTTTTACATCTAAAATAGTCAGAAAGGGACAGAAAATCAGGTATAACAAGATTCTGTGTGTGTTTTTTTCCAGGGGAGTACATCGCCCTGTACCAGAATCAGCGGGCCATCATGAAGCAGAAACACCAGGAGAAGGAGCAGTACATCAGCATGCTGGCCCAGGACAAGGAGGAGATGAAGGTACTGTCTTATTGAAAATAACCATCAGTGTGTTACAGTGCAGCTGCGTAAGATGTTTGTGTTGATGCATGTTTTCGCTTTGGTCTCTACTGAGCCTGTGGCTTTTATGCAATGACCAAAACTTCTTAAGTTAATATTCTTTCTCACATTGCCATCAATAATCATGTCCGATAGAGGCTAGAAGAGGTTACTGTTCTCCTCCCCCCTGACCATTTAGTCTGTGTCGTGTCTCCACTGTGCTTCAGGCGAAGCTGGCAGAGCTGCAGGATCTGGTGATGAGGCTGGTAGCTGAGAGGAACGACTGGTACAGTCGCTACACCGGAGCAGTAGCCGGCGGCGCTAGCACAGTGAACCCCGATCTGCTTCCCGTCGGGGAGGATCACACTTGCTCAGAGCATCAAGCGCACACACACATGGAGCTTAATGCAGTCAGTGGAGCAGGTAGGCACAACCAGGAGTATGATGGTTACGCTGCGCTCGCTAAAGAACTGTTTCATATTGATTTTGTGTCCAGAGGATTGTCGGGGAGCTAAGTGTGTCCTCTCTCAAACCACATGCACCTAAAATGTTTACACCCACATATCTACTGTTGCAGAAGCCATGGAGGTCATTCCTCTGTCAGAGCCCGCCACAGCCCCGGAAGCCCCCTCGTCCCAGACGCTCTCGAGCGGGTTGTCCCAGACCGACTCCAAGCCCCTGGCGCCCAAAGAGGACGGAACGGCCCAGCAGATCATGCAGCTGCTCCATGAGATCCAGAACCCCCAGGGGGCACTAAGATCGCCCCCCTTCCTCGGGGAGAACCCCTGCATCCCCTTCTTCTACCGGCCTGACGAACAGGACGAAGTCAAGATCCTGGTGGTGTGAGGTGTGGGTGTGACAAATTCTGGTGTGTGTATGTGCGTGCGTGTGCGTGATATTGGACATGTCTTGAAGTCTGGGGAATATTAAACACCACAGTTTACCATGTTTATAGCTTTTAGATCATATTCACGGACACCTCTCAAGAAATATGACACCCTGCAAAACCAGTCACAGATAGAAGAATGTCTTTGACCCAGTTACATTAAAATGCCTGTCTTATTCTGTGTGTTGGCACTAATGTGTGCATGGTTAAAAAGAGTATTTTCTATTTGTGGTTTTTATGTTTTATGTTTTGTTTTTTTTGTCCATGATGCTCTTCCCAGAGAGGAGATAATCAGTATTCCTAAAGGCAATGCGATTATTCTCCTTACTGCTATTTTTAATTCCCATCGTCTCTCTTGTCTCCCATCTTACACATAAGTGCAATAAAGGGGCCGTATACTCTGTCCCCTCGCTGATACAGTACTTAAAGAGCTGTCAGAAATTAGCAGCCGGTTTGTGTGCAACTTTATTTTATTGAGAATCTCAGTTTTACACAATTCACTGTACACATGCCAAACAAAAAAAAAAAAAGAGCATCACGTTTGAATGTAATAACCCGGGTATTTACCTGTATGTCTGTGTGACGTGAAGAGAAGTGAGGAGAAGGGTGCAGCAGGGCGAAGTCAGATTGCGTGGCAGAGCGAGATGTAAGTTAAGTCAGTAAAGGAACTTGGTGCTCATAATATCTTTTAAACTGTAGGAGCTGGTTTAAAGGGAAGAGCTCACTAGTTCCGCGATCAGATACAGGAAGATGGAGGCAGGTGTTGCAGATCGGTTGGAGCTGTCCCCTAAAAACTACCTTTTCTCTACATCGTGTTTTTCCTCCAAAACACTGAAGATAAGTCATGCGTTTGTACAGTGCGATGTGTTAATATATGTGAAACGTTTGTGTCGTAATGATGTCCGACATCTTGTTAGACTGAGAAAAGTCGCCACTGTTATTATTTCTCATTCAGTGAGAGGATCGATGTAATTTAAAGACCCCATGAAGAGAAAACACATTGCAGTAGAGGTGTTATTAAGGCATTATTTTCTCCATTGGAGAAGGGCATCTTATTCAGAGTGTAATTCAGATGCATGATAGAGCTTGAGAACTGTGCTGGGGGGGGGGGGGGGGGGGCTGCTTGCCAGGTATTAGATGCTAAGGTATAGTATTTGGGGTGGTCATAGGAAGTATGGTGTCAAAATCTCTGTATCTGCTTTTATTGTTCTTCTTTGTACTTCGACTATTCTGTAATCTGGTGCATCACAAACTAAGGCCACACCTCTGTCACTCTGTCATTCATTCGTTTCCTTGACTTTCTTCCTGAGCTCTAACTTCTGTTTCATGGGGTCTTTAAGTTTCTAAACTAATTGACACTATTGATAGAGCCTGTTCTTTTCTGTTACGTTTTGCTTGTAGTTCTACATATCAGAGATGAATGAACGCACATCCTTTATAACTGGACTGTGTGAGTGTGTCTGTATGTAGTGTGAGAGTGTGTGTGTGTGTGTGTGTGTGTGTGTAATCCAAGCTGTTCCCTCTTGAGCATCTGTTGTACTTTTGTGTAGAGTTCTATCAGATTATACAAGTATGATTGCACTAAAACTGTACAAAGCTTCTTGTTCAGCTCTGTTTCTACCATTGAGCCTCTTTGGAAGAAAAAATGTGGGAATCCTATGATGCCTCACTCTTAAGCTGAGGGTCCCAGTTGAAGCAGATGAATTTAATTCAAAGTGTGTTGGCGTGCGTGTGTGTGCGTGCGTATGCGGTGTTGCACTCGGAGGATGACCAAGGTGTGTAAATATGAGCAGAGGGTGAAACAAATGAGACCGCAAACTTCAGGAAGACATGATGTTATTGCCAAAAGTGTGGGACCAATCAGAAACTCTTTCCAAAACTAGTGAACTGAACCAGTATTTTTTAAAATGTTCCTATTTTTTTATTCTCGTATTGTCTGACAATGCTTGAATAAATCTTAGGAGGAACCCCGACATCTGATTCTGGACCCACCTCATACTTTCCTCTTTACCTGGAGACACAACAGGTGTTCAGCTTTAAGAGAGAGATACTCATGCTCACAGATGTCGATTGGAGGATGGATTAATTGATCGATTTGGTGTCTGATTCTTTCCCTTTAAGACTAATAACCAATAACTACACTGTCACAGCTCATTTTTCCCATTTTCAGATCAACTTTTGACAGAGGCTTATGAGGGTCCCACTCATACAAGTCATTCAAACATCCCACTGAATACATTTAACTCTTATATATTTGGATGTCTTTGAATTTTGAGATCCTCCTGGTTGTGTGTGTGTTTTTTTTTTTTTTTGTCAGGGGAGGAAATATTTGTTAAATTATTAAATTGCACACTTGATATTTATCACTGAAAGTAACAGGACAGAAAGCAATAGTGCAGATTCTGGTATTTTAAGCCTGTTAAAGAAAACAAAGTGTAATTGGACTGTAAGGTATATGGAGGTCGTATGTACTTGGTGCCGTTTACAGGAAGAGTAAACAGCACTGCGTCTACTCTAAACCACAGCACTTTGGCAGTCACAGGTGGTTTTTGGATAAAGTTACTTCATCATTCTTGATTTTAAAATTCCTCGCTTCTCTGCATTCTGTCACTTTTTTTGTTTCCTTTGAAACATGATGCCACAATTAATTTTTTTTCTCTTGATTTTTCTCTTGGGAGTGGTAGGACCGAGAGATATATATATGTATATGATAAAATCCTTTTAGCATTGTTTTGGGGCTTGAAAAATAAATAAATAAATAATAATAAAACAATGTGGATAAAATTACTTCCCACACTTTCTAATTCACTGTTAAATATGCTCTGCGTGATTGAAACAAATAGCAATGAGGAAGCATTTATTGTCTTTACTGTAAAAGAGGCTGTGTACATACTGTAACTGTGTAACATATTGTATATTCATTATGCCTGGTGCGTGGTGGGGGGGAGAGCTGATCTGCTGGGTTTGCCGGCAGTGTTGACTGTGTGTGTGTAAGTGCAGAGTCAGGGTGTTGGTGGTTACTGACTGGCTGTGATTTAATACAAAGATTGACTAAAAATGAAAATATTATATTTATTTGAAGTAAGTTAGTATCTCAACTAATCAGTTTTAATGTAAAATAGAAGTGACTGTTAGATGGAAATGAAGGATCATTCAGAGAACAGATTTGTTTGAGGGCTGCTTCTGACAGGAGCTTTCTGATTTTTTTTTTTTTTTTTGTTTCCTTGAGTAATATTTTCTCCCCTTCTCCTGAATAAAACTGATTGAGCAACGTAAACAGAGTGCATCTGGATTTCTTTAACTTTTTGTAATTACTCCAGACTCCTTTGTGATACACACATGACTCAGCTGGAAAACAAACAGCAGACATGTAGATTAGTTACAGGTGTTACTAATCACACTAACGATGGCTGCAACATGAAACAGGACCCAGGAACTGAAGCATCTTTCACTTGATTATTTACACCTGTGGTGTTCCAGTAAACTGTCTTTCATAAAAGGCCTGTTGCTTTGCACAATGATCTGAACTGCCTGTTTTGTCTGATAATCCAAACTCCAAGGATATTTTATATAGTATCATAGTTTTGCTTTGAAAAACAACTTTAACAATGATTAGTTGCTGATTAATTTCCTGTCCATCCACATATATCCCAAATGCTACTTTTTACTAAGTCAAAAAACAACAGGTCAAAAGGAATGTACTTTTTTTTTTAGTTTTACCAATCATGTTAGAGTATATGAAAACAAACATGATTAACCACAGGTTGTTGCAGGGGTTATGGGTTCAAACCAAGATCAGGACATTTTCAATGAAAAGCGTTGTTTAGGACTCACATGGTTGTGAGGTGTTCAGGTCTGATGCTAATATTTACCACCATCAAGAGAGAAAAAAAAAAGTCAAAGAGGAAGCTCCTTTCAGTACACTGAGGTTTTTAATGTGTTGACAAAGCACAGCAATCCTGCAGGGTAAAATCATCCTTTTATCCAAATCAGTCTCAACAAGATGCAGGACTTGGTTGCTGCAGGAGTTCACACACTCACACTGAATATCCCTGCTCCTCTACACACAGAGAGAGAGACAAGAAAAACAAAACAAACAAAAAAAGAAAACCTCTCCCTGCTACAGTCTGCACATGTCCATATACATCACTGCATTATACATTTTTTGTAAGTTTGTCAAATATTATGTCCTTATACACATATTCATTCGTAATAATTTAAATATTCAGCAGTTTCATACATTGCAGACTAAATCTCTAGACAGTGGAAGTACAAGTCCCATAAGATGCACCACACATATACAGGATAACGCATTAAGATATGTCCATAATAAACTATTTACTGTTAAATAATAAGTAGAATATGCTTCGCTGTGTTTGCTTTGCAGTCTAAGATGCACGAGGGGGGGTCACTGAAGTGTTTCAGGTGGGTTTGTAAATGACATCAGTTGAGGTACAGAGATGGGTTTTGTCGTGGCTGGTGGGTTTGTAATATTTGCTCGGTGGGTGGGTGATTGGGGGGTGAAACACGACACACATCACGCTGACGGCAGAAGTTCGGCGGTAGTAAAAGGAGGGGCGGAGGGGAGGGCGAAAAGACGAGGGGGTTCAACTCACAGGCTCTCACACAGCAAAAGTGGTGGGGTGGGGTTTGATAGTTTTATGCATAGACTGTGGCTGTTTTCGTGCTCTCACTCACCCCCGTGACCACTGAGAGAGGGAAGAAAAGAAGAAACAAAAAGGAGGAAAAAAACAGAAAAGAAATGGCAGATTATCAACCTGAAAGTTTTTCCTGTTAGTATTTCAGAAGATTTGATGCATAATGTGATCAAGGCTGATTTAAAACCTTCCCCAGTATTTCCTTCTGAATAAAAAAAAGGAGCTCAGGCTGCAACCCAGGCCACAGATTCCCTTCCTCTTAGTTAAAAATGTTCTCTGGTTCTTAATTGACTGGTGGCACGCAGCTGTCTGCAGACTGATGTCCTATATATTACCCTTTCTATCTAAATCCCGCCTCCATGAGATAAAACAGTAACAAAGTTTGTGTGAAGAGGAGAGGGAAGAGGGAAAAGTGCTACAGGAGTAGCCCATTAAAAAAAAGATTAAAGATTAGGAAACCATTTTGTTTGTTGCATAGTTTCTGTGGAAGCAGTGTTTTAAGAGATGGTTGTTACACAGCTGTGCGAGATTACAGTCGTGAATAATTAGGCTGTCCGCTCCAAAACCATTCAATTACACAAGAAAACACAGGTGAATTTTAGTGGCAGCGAGGTAAAGAAAAAAAAGGGTCCAGATTGTCCCTCACATGATCGCTCCTCCTGTTTTACAGCAGAGGGAGAAAGAGGAGGAGGATGGAGGGAAAGCAATGTTGAAGAACAGCTGGCCCCAACTGTCTGTCCAGATATCTGAGGGTGTAGCTGACCCCCCCTAAAAAAAACCCACAACTTGCAACTTCTAAGATAAATACTGAATGTGCGAGTGGCACCAGCTCTTCTCTTTGGATGTTTACTTCTCAAGTACAAGTGGACTTGATTTAATGTGATTCAAGTGTGTCCTTGTCTGTGATTCTTTTTTTTTTTTTTTTTTTTTTGGGGGGGGGGCTCTATTACAGATCAAAACCTGAATACAACAGTCAGAAATTACATGGAAAAATACAGATGCAATATCCAGTCCAGTCCACTTCAGCTTGCATCACCACCCTTAAATACTCCACCAAAAATTCTGCATCATAATCCAAGTCTCCAAAATAACTGAACTGAAGATTTTTTTTATAGACATTCTGCTGTGTGTTTTGCTGTTAGCTACCACATTTGTGAGTCTGTGATACAAAACTTAGCATTTTTTGGTGAAGTATTTCTTTATTTAAAAAGTAAATCAGACAAAAACATAAAATAAATAAAACAAATAAAGATAAAACAAATGTTAATAAGAGAAAAATAAGTCAGTCAGCAGCCAGGATACTCATTAGAAATGCTGGAGTATGATGTAATACTCAGGCAAAGTGTCATGCAAAAAGTTGCAAAAGTCTCCTCCCTTAAGTTTAAAAGGTGGAAAAAAATATCTTGTGTGTCTGCTTGTGTATATATGTGTATATTTATGTAAGCAGGTGTGCATGCATATGTGCGCATACACTCACCAATTTGTTTCTTATCAGTTATGTCATATTTTACACATAGTTTATTTAAATTCTGAGGGTTCGGCATGTTCGTATGTCAGTCATGCGGGTGTGTTTCAAGTATTCTGCGTCCCTGTGCGAAACAGAGGTGGGGGTGGGGGGTGGGAGAGAGAGGCATGGCTTGTTGCAAGGGAGAAGTAGGAGCAGGAGTGAGGGAGCCAGCTCAGGTCAGGTGAGGTCAGAAAACGTCAGGAAGGTGGCGCTGTTGTTGTCTGCGGCCTCTCGTCCACCGGAGGAGGGATGGGCGGAGGAGGGGAGGGAGGAGCTCAGAGGTCTAGTGGGTTGGAGAAGGCGGGGGTCTCCGACTGCCGTGGACACAACAACAACAACACGGGGAGAGATACATAGAAGAGAGGACGGGAACAGGTCGGATTAGTGTTTTCAGGGGTGTTTGCTTGTTTCTGGATCCCGTGTGTGAAATCATGCACATACACAGAAATACTGCACCTTCACTCACACAGACGACCACTTAAATCATGAGAGAACACAAGGATGAGACCCCGAAAACATAACCGACATCACAGAGATGTCAGGCTCAGTTAACATGGCCACAATGCAGGTAATGTATGTCTGCAGTCGAGGCCAAAAGCAGGCAGTATTATTCTATATCAGTGTGTTGTCTAAGGACAGGAGCATGCAGTTATAAAGATTATTAATTAAATAATTGTAATTTGTATAAATAATCCTATGGTGCTACAGGAGGTCACTATATGAAAAGTATTAGCAATAGCAATCAACTAAAAACCCTTAAAGATGTGTGAAAATAGTATATAGTGGAAAATTTTAAGCATGAGGGCATAAATTTAAAATTCCCTCCAAAAAATTGGTTTCCAACAGAGAATACATCTCACAGGCCACAAGATAATTGAAAAGGAAGCTACAAACGTCAGCTAGATAGCTTAGCTTAGCAGAAGGAGTACAAAGGTTCCAGGAAGTCACTGCATTGGGCCAAAGAAGAGTCCCACACATGTCTACTTGTGACCCCTTTTCTCAGGTTGTGCATGTCTGTAAGTTGTGACAGTGCAACAAAAAAAGTGATGTTGGGCTGAAAATGCTAAGACTGCCTGAAATTTGCCAAGGACATGAAACATCTAATAATCACCTGCACACTTTCTAAACTTTGTCATGGTGATGTTGACAGATAACATGACTCTGAAGGACAACATCAGACGCTCATGGGTTGGATGTCATGACAGATATACATCACAAACAACACTGACACAAAACCAACAATAATCTTTTAGTTTTGGACATTTGAGTTGAATCATCTTTAACCTGTTGCTGCTGTAAACTGAGAAAATACCCTTTTTCCGTTCTAACATACTGATACCCCTTTAAGAAACAAATTAGCACCAATGCCAAAAGGCTGTGACTAAAATCAGCTCACACACTGATGCAAACACACCCTCTGGACCGGGTGTGTGTTTGCCCATGCAGCACTCTGAGAAGAGAAATAAAAAGTAAGAAAAAGGAAATGGCGTGCAGTGAAAGGATGCGTTCTGAAAGAAGAGAAAGAAGGAAAGTTATGGTGATGATGATGATGATGATGATGATGATGATGATGGCGGACAGTACCCAACGTACCAGAGACGTTATTCCTCACTGGTCAGTGATAGTGATTCTGTAGAGGGAACCATAGTCATGTGTGGGACAGAGGTGTGGTGAGGGAGAGAGGGATGAAGAAAAGAGAAAAGGAGTGCAAACAGTTACAGTGCAGGAAATGACCAACGTCACATGCGCTCAACTCTCACTTAGGATGGACATAAATGATTTAAATGGAAAAGTAGAGGATTTTTAGAAACTCAGATCAGATTTTGAAGCTGAATTTGCCGGTGAGAGCTTCGCTCAGCAACGTTAGTGTCTCCTGCAGTAAAAGAGGCAAAGCTGCTACTTTCACATTGAGTCGGTCCAGGTTAAAAAAATTAACTAGCTCACGAACACAGGCAAGCACAAGGCAAACTTTACAGGTGCCACGACAGGAAAACAGAAAGACAGCCCCCAACTTTTTAGCCCTCTTTTATCCTCATTCCAGTTCCTGAGTGACCTTAAAAGCCTAAGTATCTTAATTATCCAGATGAGGACAGTGGTGAGGTGTGTGTTAGCGATGAGCAGTGGAGTGTTAGTTGTTGATGATGATGCTTGACAGCGTGTTGAAAGGTCAAAGTGGTGGCAGAAAGATAACAACAAGTCTAAAGGTGAGACCAAGAGCAAAAGACCAAAGAAATGAACTGATCATGAACACTGTCTATCCGTCTATTTTGGGTTCTCTATTCATCTATTCATCTATCTTCTATCACAACCAGAGAACTCCACTCCACTTCATTTACCTCCTTCATCCCCTCATTCCAGGTGTCTTCACATCCCCCTTAGTAACAGAGAGTATCCACACTTCAGGTTGGATAGCTTGTCATAGTATTCTAAGCTATGGTTTGGATCTTAGTGTCCTTGGAACGTTCTCTACTTCAATGTTAGCTGGAAAAGGGTTACGGACTTTAAAACGTGTCTCATGGTTTCACTCACCTGGGCACACTTGGGGGTGCGCGGTTAGGCCGGGAGGGCACGGTGGGTGGCGGCCCACTGTAAGGGTCAGGAGAAGCTCCCGGGCGAGATGGGACAGGTGGTCCCCCAGCAGGAGGAGGTGGAGGCCCACGGGAGCCTGGACGGGCAGGAGGTCCCGGCGGAGCCCTGCGGTTTGGAGTTGGACTGGTGGCTGGAGACCTGGAGGAGAAGCGAAGATTTTAATTGTATCAAAAGGAAACCGAATTATAGAAATTATACAACCGGTCTGCTCCCACCAATTGTATCTTCAGCTGCCTCTAATGCTTTTCCTCCGCCCATTCATATCAGGCTTTACCTTCCTCCGGAGCCGCCCCGTTGCACCTGCAGCCAGGAGTCGTCCACAGGTGGCGGCATGGCGGTGGTTACGGTGCTTGTGCTGATGTCACCGATAATGCTGAGGGCCTCTCGCAGGGCATGGTACATCCGCAGCATCTCATCACGATGCTGGGCCTGCTCCTGAGACTCCTCCATCAGAGAGTTCTGGTCGCCACACGAGTACAGCTGGGCCAGCAGCTCGGCGTTGATGAACTCCTTGGACTGTGCACAGAGAGAGAAATGTTTTGTAACGAGTTATTTTGTCTTCTGGTGTCATAATAACAATGCTGCATCCCACACCACTGACTCACATTGTTAATCATGAGGTGCATGATGGTCTTCGGTATCAAGTCGCGGACAGTCTTGTTGACAATGGCCATGTAGGAGTCGACAAGGTTGCGAATGGTCTCCACCTGCCGCTCCAGCTGAGGGTCCATGCTGTGCATGAAGTTTTCAGAGCTGTTATCGTCACCGCCATCACCCTGCAGAGAAAATGAAAATAAAATGTAAATAGGTTGAACATAGCCTCTCTGGTCACACTATGCACCCCTAACTTAAAGTTAATATGTGTGGGCTACTATGGCTACAATGCCAACATCAGCATTAGCATTAACAGCTGTTAGAAGACAGGAGGTTAGAATACACTCCATCCTCTCTTGTTGGACTGAGGGAAGACTGGACGCTACAATGGCACAGCAGTTTTATGAGACAAGACAGGCCATGGTTAGCTTGTTAGCAAGGGCCAAATGTTCGACAAAGGACACAATGATGATGAAAAGGTACAATGTAGACCAAAATAACATACCTTTCCTTCCTTGTCCTACAAGGTCAAACAGCGATGGAGGATAAAAGACATTGAAAGGGACAGACAGGGAATCACATGAGAGACATGACAACATTAAAAACAGACTCCAAATGTACATCAACAACAACAGTCTAGACAACTCATATACAAGCCAATAATTAACTTAACTCTGTGTCCATATGATTTTGACAAAGTGAGGGTTCAGAATGTTTTTTGCTGTAAATGTGGTTTTGACAAGATCCATTTTTAGCTGTGTATGATTTAAAAAAAAAAAAAAAACACATGCAATATAATGCTGTGTGTGCTTCTCGATAAATCTTACCACAACCCGTTCAGGATAAACACCAGCTCTGAGGAAGGAGGCCTTCCATGCATCAACATCTTCCTGACTTTCGCAGGCCAGCTCCAGCTGACGGTAGTCCTTATACACATTCCTGTGGACAAACAGTAACAGCAAAAAAACCTGCTTGATATTTTGTCTCGTGCATTCATACGCTGTTGTTTTTACTCATAAAAACTGTCATCTGAGCAGCTGAACATCCCTCAGCAGTAGAAAGAAGCCAGCTTATTTTTATTTAAAACACAAATATTGTATTTTCTACTCCAATACACTTATTTTACAGTTATATAGCTATTAATTACTCTTCAGTTTGAGATTTTACATTCAAAACATTTGATGTTATGTTATGTATTTAACTACCCAAATGTATAGAAAGCTTTTACAATGTGCAAATAATAAATAAACACTGACAGAGGCCATTCTGCATAATTGATGCATTTGTCTAAACAAAGAATGAGAGTCAGGTAAGAGACTATGGTAATAGGTGATATATGTATGTATGTATTTATGTGTGTGTATGGTTGTGTATAATAACACCTCTGCTCGGTGTTGAAGAGGGCAAAGATGTGCTTGCTGGACATGAAACCTTTCTCCACATCGCGCAGCTTCAGGTTGTCCACCTGCAGCATGTACTTCTTCTCTTTTTCCTGCAGGGGGCGACAGAGAAACACACACTCGTCACACAGAGCGTATAAGGGAGAGGAGGAGAGAGACTGAGGAATTTGGCCAAAAAGTAAAACTGGTCATAGAGATTTACAGTATTTGCACTGGCATTCTTTACAAGACCAAAATAGCTTAAAAAAAGCCACTACAAAGGTAGATGCTGCATTGAGATCATTGTGGACTGATGAATTTACTGCTTGATACTCTACTTGATATAAAATTTTGCAGCATCAGCATGAGAAGTGATGATAATCAGTGACAGAAACTGGATTAAAAGAGACAAAGAGAAGGCAGATGAAAGAAAGCTGGGAGTGCACACTCACAGATTTAACAGCAGACAAAAAAAGAGAGAAGAAAAAGGCAAGAGAGAGACGAATGGGAAAGTCGTACACAGTCCTCGAGTCTGTGGTTTTGATTACAGTTGTGAAAAAAAACGGGCGAGCAACAAATGAGAAACACACACATACAGAGAGCGAGAGAGAGAGAGAGAGAAAGAGAAAGAGAGATGCCTTCCAGTGAAATCTCCTGTACTTGTAATTCTGCACACAACATATGATATCCAGACATCCAACTATTTATGAATAAGAGAACCTCAAAGTTAGTCATCTCAGTCTGACACATGCCAGCACTCTCTTGCTCTCCTCTATCTCAGTGTCCCTCTCCCTCTCTCTCTCTCTCTCTCTCTCTCTCTCACACACACAAACACATGCACACACGCACATATGCAGTTAAACTCCTCAAAGTCTTTTGTTACAAAATGAAGTTTCTTTTACTGAGGGTGAATGTTCATGCGCATGTGCTTTACTGTCGACAGTAAAATTAGAATTCGCAAAATGAGAAGCCAAAAATAGCACGCTGGGTGAGCGAGCTTCTATAAACATAGCTTAAAAAATGCACACACACTCACTGCTTCGGTTGCAAACAGCACCTTTGAGCGTAGTCTCTAACTAACCTTAAAACCATCTGGACAGCTAACCATGGGCCTGCCCTGCCCAACCCAGTGTGTGTGTGTGTGTGTGTGTGTGTGTGTGTGTGTGTGAAAGAGGGAGACGAGGGGGGGTTGTGTGTGACCAAACTCCTTCATCAAAGGATTTATGACCTGTGCAGCCAAATGGTCATATCCCCTAAATGCATGTAAAACTCTCTCGCTCTCCCTCTCTCTCTCTCTCTCTCTCTCACACACACACACATTTGGCAGCAGTAGTATAATCAGGTGTCTACAAAAAAAAAAAACCCTAAACAAGCAGTCGCCCAGACTGCTGAATGCTGACATCAACATTTATAATTGCGCTGAGGGCAACGAGGTCCCCGCTCTCCGTCTCTCTAGCCTGTTCGATATTTCTCAATATTTGCCTTCCTCCTGTTCTCCCTCACTCCTCATCTTTTTTTCTCCTCTTTTCCCTTGTTCCCCTCACTCTCTGGCTTTCCCTCTCCTTGGGAGTGAGCAACCTTGGACTGATTCATACATTTTCCTCTCCTCTGGCCAGTAAATCCAGTCAGGAGAGTTGGAAAAGGGGGGGAGGGGGAGGCCTAGTATGTGAGTGTGTGCACGATGTGGGGAAAGTACAGAGAAACTGATCTCTCAAACCAGTGGCTGAAAGGATAACCAACAAGCTTGACATAATAAGCTGCATTATCATAATGTATTAAGGCATTAAGAGCTACTATTTGGTTATGAGACTGAATAAAGAATTGAGTTTGGTGCATGTA
This sequence comes from Lates calcarifer, assembly GCF_001640805.2. Classification (NCBI taxonomy): domain Eukaryota; kingdom Metazoa; phylum Chordata; class Actinopteri; family Centropomidae; genus Lates; species Lates calcarifer. The sequence continues at coordinate 11,917,336 of NC_066841.1, read as the reverse complement.
CAAACAAGGAAGAAAAAGAACAAATAAAGTGGGCACATATGATAATATTCTCAACATCATGCACACACACTTCTGACACACACTTCAGACAGACTGACAGGTTTTTCTCTCTGTCAATGAGCCCATGCATGTGTGTGTTTTTACGTGTTTGGGGTAGTTGGGGATTGAGCACTTTCCCATATGTTCCCATAAAAGCCCCCTCAGCATGAGCAGGCAAAGGTACAGATTTCAGACACTGAGCACACATTGGGACACACGCGAAAACAAAGTCATACAGATGCAGATATATGTATATATATAAAGCGCACACGCACACATACACAAACATGGCCCGCGATGTATGGATTTGCACTCAGCTTTTCAGGAGACTTGCATTCTGTTTACAATAATCACTATGGAAATGGTTTAAGTGTAATATAAAATTTGGGATGGCAAATTCATCAACAGGGAACATGTTTCTGACAACATGCAAGGAGCACATAGGGAGCAATTTGATTACGGATGGACCATGATCTGTCCTCATCAAAGTTTTCACAGGTCTGCTGCTCTCTCTTGGGTTTGGACCTCTTCTGACCACCCCACTCTCTTGCAGTCAGATCAGCCACTTTGTAGGCTTTCATTTTTCATGACAGACCAGAAGCTGTTCTCATCAATGTTTTTAAAAATCATAGGGTCTAGTTTGGACATAGATGTCTCGAGACTGTCCCGGTGCCTTGCTATCAGATCAGGCACTCTGTAGGGTTCCTCCTTCTGGTGTGCCTGCATAGTTCATGATTTTCTTTCACCTACATGTTTACTAAAGGAATTACACTTAATGACAGCTTTATTAGATACGCATGTACAGTCCATTGCAATTCAATGCAACTACTCTGCCATAAATTCTACCTTTACAAAGATCAGTGTTTTTGTTATTACTGGAAATGTGTCAGTTCAATTATATGTGTATTATTAAAGTCATGGTTAAAGGTGTTGTACTGGAGCAGAAGTGTTTCAGATGTTCTGTCCCCTCATCCATACATGACATGGACATAACATTAAAAACACCTCTGATTACAGTTTAGTCCAGTACAACAACACTGCTATGACCTCATTGTTAAAACACACAACACCTCTATAAGTGTGTCAACAAAAAATGAACATTGTAAAAGGAATCATGAAAGCAGACGACTTTAAGGCACAACAGGAGTATTGGACACTAGATTGTACAGGTGTACAGTTGCAGCTGAGTGTCAGCACTAATGCCACATAATGAAGATAAACACACAAAGAATAGAAGCAGAAATCACAGATGTAGACATATAAAACCTAGTTAGCTACCATCAGAGCTAGTTGAGAAAATATATATTTTACGGTTTAGGTGAACTGACCCTTTAACCCTACAACAGCTGGTTTGCTCAGTCTTTCCATTGTTAGCATACAACACTGTACAATTCTCCATTCATTAATTACTGACTTTACTGATTCAAACCCATTGTTTTTACTGTAAATAACTTTACTAACTTCTTTTAATTCACACCTGAACCTCTACATGTGCAACATTTTTACTCTCACACGCACATGCAGCAGATGAGGCAGTGCACTCGGTAGTTAACCTGTGGTGTTTGGAGCAGTGTGTGAGCAAAGTACTTTCCATGGTTTTGTTTTGCTTGTGAGTAATAGCAGGCTAATTATGAAAAGCCAGAGGAAGTTCACTTCTGGATTCATAAAGGCACTTTGCTGCTCTGCATGCCGTCCAAAAAAACGTCTCAAAGGCTCAAACACGATTTCAGAATGTGGATAAAATATGGCCTCACACACACACACACACACACACACACACACACAAATGCTAAACAACAAAAACACAAACACATACACATGGGGACCTTATATAAACCGTATCCAATTAACACCTTGAAACAAATCTGAGTAGTTTGGTGGGCAAAACCAAGAAGATAGTCGTTAACGGCATCCATGTTGTTTTAAGAGGTTGCATGTCTTAGTGTGTGTGTATGTGTGTGTGGCAGTGTGTATGTTGATGGGAGTCTAGTGACTTGGGCCATGCATCAAAGGGCTGCGGAGAACCCGCACGGCATCTGGGAGCAATAACGCTGCTTCTAACCCTTCATTACCACAAAGACTGGGCCCTGGGTGGCAGCCAACGGCAATTTTCACAACCCTCCTCCTCACCTCCCTCCGTTTTTTTTTTCCCTCCATTCTTCTGCCATTCCCCTATTGAGTTCTGACTTAAAAAAAAAAAATAGACACAGAGAGTAGTTCTGTAAGTCTTACATGATGAGGATGTGGAAAGACGTAAGAGGAATGACACTCGCTGGGTTCGAGGCACTTGTGGAAAAGCCTGTTTAGCATCTATGCTAGCATCAACACCATATTCGAACAGTTCAGTTAAATTAATTTGTTTGTTACAAAATGCTTCATAGAAAATCATTTTCCTGAACACAATCAACTTTTGCTAGAGTGTCACAGATATTACTAGGTCTCCTTGTAATCAAAAAACCCACTAACGCATGCAAAATCAGTGTTTGGTCTGTGAGTAATACGTCTGAGAAACAGCAGAAACAGCATCTGAAGACACCTCATTTGACTTAATGCCGCTAGGACTTCATTTAAAGTGAGGCCACATGTTGCCAACATTCGAATCAGCACTAGCAAACAATTTAGCGGGAGAGAGAGTTGCGATTGGGAACAGCTAGACTGGAGCTATTCTGGGACAATGCGTAAAAACACACAGCTGTTCGTGACTCACCGAGCTACAAGGTTGTGCAATAATGCTCATAACAAATCACCTTGGGCAGCATGCCAGCGTCCACACTTTCTAATACTTTATATATCATGCAAAGTGCTACTAGATAACATATCTAATCTGAGGTGTCCAGTTTCAGGGGGATAAAAACATAAATTCTCACAATTTCTTGTTATCACAAGTTTAGTGTATTTTATGCTTTGCTTGGCTGGAAACTGGAAACTTGCTCTTCTTGTCCCCACCCCACCCCCAATGTCCTGTGTCAGCTGACTCCTCATTTCTCCTTTAAAAAGTGACAGCCTTTGTGCTCTGCTTGGCTCTTCCTGTGGGAACGAGCACAAACAAAAATAAACGTCTTCACGGAGAAAGGAAACGTGGTGTCTACGTGACAATGACACATTCAGTTGGCGATCTGGCCGAACGCGGGCTGGCAGGGTCAGCGGTACCTTCCTGTTTGGCAGCTAATTGCCAAGCAGTTAATTATCTGCTGTGCGTTTACTTCTGCAGAGGGTCAGTGTAACAACCTTGGGGCTAGCCGGGACATGTGATCAATCATCGGTGACCACCTAAGAGTAAAAAGAGGAGGGAGGGGTGGAGGGGGCCCCCATCCACTAACCACATAAACACATGTGAAAATCCCCACACGTCTAGAGACTCTTGTCTGACAGAGGGCAAATGCTCCATGTGTTTGGTGTCTGTGCTCTCTCTAAAAGACAATAACAGCAACATGGTGGCATGAAACCAGGAGGAATATTTCCCTTTGCAAATGTATACATTTATATTCAGGTGAAATGTCTTAAAATCCTCGTCAAAAAGATAAATGAGGCCTGTAAAAAGTCTCTTTGTTTTCATATGTAAAACAAATATTATGGGATATACTGGCAGGTACAAATAAAATAAATAAATACAGTATCACATACCTACAAACTGAAACATTCACATATGAGGTAAATGTGTGATGTGAGAAAACGCTGAGGCAAAACGTTCACATGTGAGTTAAAAATGCAAACATGCTTTGAAGTCACACATGGGGCTTCATGTGGTTAAGGTTTTCCTATTGTAAATGCATCTTATTCGAGTCCTAACATGTATTAATAGAGACAAAACAAGAGATGAAGGGAATCCCTACTTCATAAAACTTTATTTCAACAGAAAATACTGCACTTAACTACCAGATGACGTGGAGTGACTACTTGCTGCACTCTGGTAACCCAAATACCGGTCTCATCCTTTCCCAATCTGAACCAAATCCTGTTTTCCTGACACATAACAGCCTCTTGATCATCAACACTGCGTAATCCAAATACAGTGAGACCTACATTAACTGCCGCAGTACTTTTTATAGTAACATGAACTGCCAGAATATAAAATTTGCACTTCTAACTCAAACTCGAACACATATTACACACAGGGAGTGTTTGAACTGAGTGATTTTTATGGCATGATTGTGTCAATGGTGGGCCGCTCCAAGGGTGGAGGAGGTTTTTCTTTTCTTTCTTTTTTTTTTATACGTTATACAGTAAATTTAGTCTGTAAAACTCAATCAAAATCTCTCACTTATGTCAAGGTTAAAGATTCAGATTGTATCTCATTTCATTCATGAAATCATGAAAAAGTCAATCACTGACACAAAATATAAAAAATAACACAAGATATAACAAAAAGTATAAAGTTGCCATAAACTTAATTATATACAAAGTGGCGATATATGAGTCTCACATGCAAGTAACAAAATTTCAACACTGTCTCACACACACACACACACACACACATACACACACACACACAGTATACAACATGCCAAAAGACATTAAGTGCACACCAGTGTGGTTTCTTTTTATCAGTCTGTTTGGGTCTAATCCCGGACTTTGTTTCTCTAATGATTTTTGTACTGACACTATGTTCTGGACATGCAGGGAACAATCAGGGTGAAAATGATAATTTACAGAAAGAAAAACATACATTGCTCGTTTATCTCATCAGTCAGGCAGGATAAACTTTGAATTATCCACAAACCAGCCTGTGTACCTCCTCGGCTCCCTCTGACACGCTGCGGTCATCACTCAGCTCTTGCTTCTCTTTTACAATCTCTAACCCGGTTTTCTAACATTTTCTTTTACAGTGAGAGTCAGTAATTTACTCATTACTGGTTTTGGGACAATTGGTACCATTTTTTCCATCACTTTCTCCATTAAATCTTTTAGTTTTCTTCAAAAAGTTCTCCCATCTTTGCTACATTCATGCTTTCCTCTCTCTCTTACACTTTGGTTTTTTGCATGAATTAAACAAAAAAAAAAGACACAACGTGTTCATTAGTGAGCTTTAGAAATGCTAAAGGGGCCAGGCTAACTGTTTCCCCTGTTTCCAGTCTTTATACCAAGCTAAGCTAACCAGCTATAGCCTTATATTTAGCACACAAATAAGAGAATGATGTGAATGTTCTCATGCACCTCTGCCAGAAAGGGGATAAGCAAATTTCCCAAAATGGATATCTCATTTCTTACACTTTGACCACACCGCTATCTTTTTGGACAATAGTTGAAACATGTCAGACAGTTTCTTGGTTTCTCATTTCAGCAGAGAAATAATAATGACATGATATTACAAGGGAGCAAGAAAATAAAACCAAGCTGTTACGCGGTTCACATTCGTGTTATCCAGCAAGAATAATAGCTGTTTGACATGCTATCTCATAAACTATTTAGAAAACTAGTTGTGAGAGTTCACTGGAACACAGCTGACTGCTGTATTTCTCATGAAATACAAGGGATCGCATGTTGGAGCAACCCTCATGGGTTTGGCTAGTGTGTTAAGACACACTCTCAAATAAATCTACAGAGTGGTGTTCACAAGCTAGGCCTCGCCACACTGATGCAAACACACAAAAGCTACAATTACACCCACATGAACTGACAGAGAAGTTCGATTTAATGCAATATCAAGATACAAAAGGCAGTCTGAAACTTGAGGTTTTTCACGAGAATATTAACCAGCAGTGTTTCATGACAGGACAGAATAGCGTGGAATCACACATTACACTTGTGTGTGTGTGTGTGTGTGTGTGTGTGTGCATACTTTCTCAGTATTTCTGGCTTTTCTGAGTAAGAGTTTGAAAAGGAAGCTGCCTGCCTGGTCATCCAAACAGTGGAAACAATGTTGGTGCGACCGCAGCGCTTCCCCCACCCACCCATTAAAATTCGCTCCTTCCAATCCCTGAACCCGAAACTTAACTGCAACAATAATCCAACGAGGACTGATTTATGTCACTCTCTGCTCTGGCGTGTTTCACGGATACGTTTGTCGATTTTTCTTGAAACTTCCCTGTTCCCTGCACGGGCATCATTTCACCCCCTTTTTCGCCCCCTACATTTTTAAGCTCTTCTTCCCTCTCTTCATCCCCATTTTTCCTCTCCGTTTCTCTCACTCCCCACCACCACCACCCCGCATCCCTCCATCCCGGCCAGTACTGCTGACTCGTCTCTCCCGAGATCATGCCTGCTTTGATTTGGAGCTCAGGTCGGGGCTCAGAAACCATAGCTAAAACAAACACACGGTCTTGGCCACCTCTGCACGCACACACACATACACACACACACATACACAGTTTCATAGACACAGGCACACACACACCTGGAAGCACTAGCATTGATTACTCCTGTCTGCCAGAGGAATGAAACCTAAACACAAGTGTGTGTGTGGGTGTGTGAAACGAAGGTGAAGGAGGCAAACTTTTGACTACAGTATGTCTTAACTGTGAATCACACGGACTTCTCCTCCTGGTCCACACACACACACACACACACACACACACACACACACACACACTACAACTTTTGCTCTGGTTCTGATTTAACAGTAGTATGTCACCCCTTCAACCAGCATCCCCCCTCCGTGTGTGTGTATGTGTGTGTGTGTGTGTGTGTGTGTGTGTGTGTGTGTGTGTGTGTGTGTGTTGGGAAGGCTGCAGAGCTGCATAAAGGGCTCTTTATTCGAGTCGGACAGGGAGAGGAAATCAGCTTTAGAAGTAAAAACAGAGGGAGCAAGAGAGAGATGGAGACCACAGGGCTGCACATCTGGAGTTATTACAAGGCTTCCTCCCGCTTGCCAAGAAAACGCCGACATTCCTGCCCTCGCTACAAAGACCATGGAGCCTGTGCTCTCATCCAGCCCCACTCCTACACACATATCCATCACTCAGAAACCACATATACGCTCACATGTACCATAAGCAGAGACCCACATACGTTGGATGGAAAGGGAAGCAACATGCAGACGCTTTTGCGGAACACTTATATGCCTCCACGTGAGCGCACAGACGCAGACGTCCTCCCATCTGCCCACATACGCTTCCACTAAAAAAAAAAAGAAAAAAAGTTCCCTCCCTCGGCAGCCAATCCTTCACTCCCTTTCCAAACTTTACAACGCACATGCCAAATGAATGCGTCTCACTTCCTGTTCACCTTTGACCTTCCACTTTCTCCCAAAAAGTCAGTGAGAGAAGAAAGAAAGAGGGGGACAGAGAGAGAGAGTGGGGGGGGTGGAAAGCCAGACAGAGGGAGGGGAGAGAGGAAGAAGAAGAAGAGAGGAGAGAGGAAAGGAAAAATGGGGGGCCGGCGAGCTCCTCCTCCTTCTCCCTCCATATCTCCTCTCTCTCTCTCGTTCCTTTTTCTCCTTCTGTCTCTCGAAGGGGAAACTTGGTGGCCAGTGCTTTGCCACGTTGAGCCTCCAGCCGGTCCACCTTGCTCGCTACCGGGGCGCCCTTTTTTTCCCCTTCAATTTTTTTCACTTTGGGAAACTTCAGAGGACAAATCCAAAAGGCGCAGAAGCAGCATCTGAACGCCAGGTTTTGCCTCATCGACGGCGTGACAGTGTTGGACGAAAGGACGTCGGGAGATGAACTGGCGGTAACTAGCCAAGAGGGAGACAAGACCAATAACAGCTGAGAGGGAGAGAGATCATTCAAGACGGTAAAGATGTGAAGAAAAGAGAGCCGATCCTTCCAGTCACAGGTATTCCATCCGCAGGGAGGTATTTATTCTGGCATGTGTCAAGGAGACGAAAGGTTAAAGTGTTTTAGTGGGAGGTGTTGGGTCAGACTTGGCTGTGATTTAGCATCAGCTCAGCTGACCGCAACTATTCACTGATAAGTTAATAGCTTGGAACCAAGAGCACAGACTTATCAGTGTCTTTAACCTAATGACAGCTTCATCTTATCAGTTTTTTTAACTGTTTAACATCCTGGCTTTTATTTATTTATTTTTATGCCTGGGGGTCAGTGGGGGCAAACACCGCTTATGCTGTGTAAATCTGAGATAAATGGGGTATGACCTTGTGTGCTTGTCTCTGTATCTGTAAACACACCTAGAAATGGCACTTTTTCTCAACAAAGAAACCTCTAACCAGACAGATCCAACCAATAATACTCCTGACAATACACAGAATCAACCGAATAAATCATCAGATTTATTAAATGAATTACTCTCCAACATGTTTTCTGGTAAAACCAAAATAGTTTTCCGTGTTTTCCCTCCAGAGCTCGGTGTGGAATGCTGCTTCTCCCAGCAGGAAACAGGAGGGAATGTCATTGAATCTGCCAATCAGTGGCTATCACCTCTGTCTAACCTCTCCACCTCCTCCTCCTCCTCCCCCTCCACCACCTCCCTGCAGGCCCCCCTCATCCATCCATCCCTCGCACGCTGCTTCTCCTCCAGCTCCACTCAATCAGCCTGATCAGCACTTTGCAGGAGTCAGACTATGAGAGTCTGAGGAGGAGCTGGACTCAAGAGGCCAATACAGGATTCACAGTGAGTACAGTTTGGTGTGTGTGTGTGTGTGTGGATGAATCTGACGGCATCTCCACAGCATCCTTCAGACACCCAGCCCGCCTGCCCAGTGTTCAGACTACCTGTTCAGGAAGTAGTGGTTGTACAGTAGTCTGCACATTGGTTAGGCTGGCCGGGGAAGCACGGGACAACTCGAAGACACAAAAAGAGAGAAACAGAGAGAAAGAGGCACAGCGCTCCAGAGGGCATCCAGCAGGCACAGCACATCAGGCTGTGGGAACACGCAGCACCACCCCTCGTCCATCTGGACAAGCCCAGGCATGAGCCTAAATAAAGCACCCAAAAGGCCCCACCACAGAGGCCTGGCCCTCATCTGGCATGGATTTATGAAATACGGATACATAAGTCCTAAAGCTTTAAAAAAAAAAAAAAAACTGGCTATAAAGTGATGTGTTATGGTTTGTCTTGCTTTATGTCGTTTTTTGTCTTTCTTTATTTGTCATTGAACTAAAAGTGAAATCTGATAAAACTGTAAAAAAATAGTTTGAAATAGTTTGAAATAAAGATGCTTGTATCTGACAATGTTTCTTTTTTTTTTCTTTTCTCAAGCAGCTTACATAGCCATTAAAGAGTCAAAGGAATTACGCAAACAGTCGACAAAATGGGAAATCCCACATCGAATTACAGAATCATACAAATATAAAGTTAACAAAGGGAGATGTGGTGGTTGCATGGCATTCTCAACATATTGTTGTTTATTTTTCTACAAAACCCAAACGGTCTAAACGAGAACTGAAACCATAAAAGGTTAAACCGCAAGAGAAAAATGAACACTTACCCAAAAAGATAAGTAAAACACACAGTAAACCCCCAGCGTCACACTGCTCTCTTGACCAAAATGTACAATTACGTCTCTGCCTTCCCTGCATCAGCTTGCGGCTGCTTTACCTCAAATGACCATGTAATGTGCAGAGAGGCAGGAAGCCACCATACAAAAATGTTGAAAGAGCAGCCACTCTGTCATTGTCTGTTCGCCAGTCTTTGAATAGCTCTCCCAAAAAAAGGACAGAAAATTGTTTTTGCGGCTTTAGTGTTTGTAGGTGACATCATGTGAAACGTTACGAGTTTAGCTAGACCCCCTGTCTCGTTTTCCATCGTGTTTTCTTTTCTAACTCTTCGCTGCGGTGTCTTTGATAGAGCGAATCAACTTTTTGAACTCCTTATACACAAAAGCAAAGTAGAGGGCAGATACGTTCACACGGTGTCCCATCACAGAGCATCGTCTGCAGGAATGAAGACCGCAAACCAACCTGTTTCCATTTAGAGCTCTGCCACCATGCACAAAAGTTTTTATTTAGTTGCTGCCCCAGGAACATGCACACAAACACACACCCACACAGAAGTGCATGCACATACACAGCAGAAGGGCACACACACACACACACACACACACGCACACACACACACAGTATCGCACACACACAGACCATATAGCAGGCGTGTTTCTGGTGAGTGCCTTTAAAGCAGCAGTCTGCTGTTTCCCCCCAGGATGTTTACAGCTGGGATCACCAGGCGAGTCTGGCTTTCTGGCAGCTTTACAGCAGGAGCAGGGAAACCCGGGCAGACACACACACACACACACACACACACACACACACACACACACACACTCGTAGAGCCAAAAGGGCACCCAAAGAAAATACATCGTACAGCCACTGAAGGACTGCCATTTAGCTATCTTTGTCTGCCATTGTCAACGGGAGATTCATAAACGTATAAATCTGATTATAAGAATATATGAATATCACATGTGCTGAGAATCTATAACATCACAGCCGTGTGGTTCTTTTTAAAGCACATTTTTGTTTTCTTTTCAACCAGTTTTTATTTCCATTTACATCTCGCTCCCTCTCTTTTTCTCCCTGCTTTGGGGAAGCTTTTAGCCTGATTCAAAGAATTGGCATGTCCTGTGGTAATACAGACCAGAAGGTTTCTAGAAACACACACACACATTTATACACACACACACACACACATACACAGACGCACACTAACCAAAACATCCTGGCACCACCAGTTGGGCTGAAAGTTATTATTAGTGTCTGGGGGTGGGTGTGTGTTTCTGTGAGTGTGTGTGTGTGTGTGGGTAGGTGCATGTATGTGCGTGTGTGTGTTGCCAGATTACAGCAAGGGTTTTCCCCATGACGAGAGGCAGCCAATAAAATGGCGCTGCGCTGTTTTGTGACTTAGCGTAAAGAAGCATGTCAGTGTGTCTGTATGAAACTGCAAAAAAAGATACACAAAAGCTGTTTTTCTCTGCAGGCAGTGATACCTTTTTTTAAAATAACATTTTTTTGTGCCATTAATCTAAACAGAAAACTGTTTTCAGCTCTTTATGAACTGTGTGTATTTTGGCGAGTATCCGCCCAGGTGCACATGTGAGTATAAGCCCTCACGAGTACTCTAACCTCTAGTGTGTGCGCGTGTGTGCAACTGGACTACATAAAAATATTCAGCTTGGATAGAAAAAATTATGGAAAGTTTCTCTTTTTTTTTCTTTCTCATTTTCCTGTTCTTTTCTTTTCACAGTGCTGTGGTACCCTTCAGACTTGGCACTGAGCTTTAACACCAGCACCGGTGTGTTGGTTTTGGGCCTCATTTTTCCATGTTCGAATAAATATACAGTACAAGCGGGGAGGGAGAGATGGAGAGGGAGGGAGGGGACGAAGGAGAACAAGAGGGTGACAGGGAAGGACTGAGACGGAAAGAGAGTGGACAGATGGATGAGGGGAGAGGAGGATGAAGAAGGAGTTTCTTCTGGTTTTGGGGTGAGCGTTTGAGAATGTATGAAGGCGGAATGGGAAAAGTGGGGAGGAAAGAAGTAAGAAGGGAGGATATAAAAGTCCGCACCAACTCTCTCTCCTCCTCCTCCACTTCTCTGCCTTCCCCCCTCCTTTCCCTACTTTCTCTCCCTTCACATGGTCCTTGTTACTCCTGCTGCTAACCAGCTAACGAGAGACACCCCTACCTCCTCCCCTCTCCTCCCCTGCAATCCAGTCCCTCTCTCACTCTGTGCCCCTTCTTTGAAATGAAGTAAGTTTATTAGAAGCAGCTTGTGTGTGTGTGTGTGTGTGTGTGTGTGTGTGTAACTGGGAACAGGGCAGGGCAGGGGGCTCTGGTATGCACATGTGTATGCCAGCTTCGGTGTCTGACATGCTGGGGGGTCCTGACTCTTTGGAAAGGGCCTTCTCAATGCTACACACACACAGCACGCACACACACGCACACACACACACACATACACAGCCTTATGTCAGCGAGCAGAGCGGCTGTGGCTAAGGCCTGGAGACAGCAAGACTGTGGCTACCTCCTAATAGTTCTGCAAAGAATCATGGGACACCGCTTTGACCAGTCGGCCCAGTAACAAAGCACGTCGGGTCAAATCATTTCAGTATGCAGAGGACAACCACTGAACTTGACCAACAGTCATATTTGCCAGTGGGATGAGCTGGAATGACTTTTGGACCAGAAAGTGGAAAAGAAACTTGGGGAAAGCTTGAGGAGAATAAAACACTCAGATCCAACTGAAATACAGTAATTCTCCTGGTATTGTAATTTGTTGGAAAATTTGATCCAAGTGTTGTTGTTACAATTAGATGCATAGTTTCTGGGTGATGCAGACACAGGTGATGATGTCTCAAGTCATGCAGTGAAGACGCAGACACATCACTCTTGCACTAAAATGTAATGTCCCACTGCACCACAAAGTATTAGTCAGATGACAAGATTACGCAACACTTAGCTGAGCTTATTGCCATTTCAATATGCAACTGAAAATCACAGGGGTTGCAAAATCAGCTTGAAATTAGTTTTTTTTTTTAAACATGCCATTGGTTTTCTAGTGATGATTGTGCTTTTGCTGCTTTCTATTAAACCCTAAATTCACCAGAAAATGATTTTTAGGTGGCTCTAAAATTCAACCAGGTTTTTCATCTAATTAAAAAAAAAAAAACCTAGTCTTGTCAAATTTTGAGTGAGAGCATAATTAATAAATAGGCAAGCAGATTTTACTGATAAAAGCTTATCACAGAAAAATGGTTATCAACATATGTCAGCAGATAACTGTAAAAGTCTTTAGTATTCAAAAGACATTGTATATTTCTGGTACTATAGAGACAATGTTGCTATTACATAATTTGTCCACCAGAGGGTACTGACTATTTTATTTTTCAACTGTAAAATGTCTCGGTAACTACATACTGTATGCCTCGGTCACAACTCTTTAATAACCAAATTAAAGGCCAATGTTTTTATATTATGTATGATAAAGAAATGAAACAAGATTAGGTAAAAACTTCATATATGGCTGTACTGTGTATGGAACGTGTCGAAATTATGAAATCCTACCACACTGCGGAATTCCTCTCCTGTTGGGCTGCTAAGAGCATCATCAACCAGTGTTAGCTTCCCATATAACTGGCAGTTTGTGCTTTAGCTGTGCACATTTCAACGACAGGTATGTGGTTTTTGCCAGGTAAGCAGAACTATGCACCTAACACCCGACACCGGAGCTGAGATTATCGGAGCAGGGCAGACAAAACACTCCCTGATGACATATAGAAACTGCCAAATTACTTTAAAGCGACGGCCGGTCCAGCCAAAAGGGCAATATATCATTATCAGATTTTTAAATTTTGATATCAGAAATTCACAATCAATTGCGATCTGCTTTATATTCCAATAATTTAAAGCTCAAGTCAAATGCTTAAGTTTTTTTGAACGCTATCATATTTTTTTTTACCAATCCTTTATGCTGCATTGTTCTTTAGATAACACTGCAAAGCAGAGAAACAAATGCCACTCATCAGTTTTAATGAAGCATTGACGATGTGACGGACAAATCACATCAAGCCTCTGCAGCTCAGTGCAGACAGACATTAAAACATCACATATGTTGGACTGTGCGTAGAAGCCATCTCACCTCATCGTCCTTGTACCAAGACAGAGACTCTGCGGTGAGGACAAACCAGTACTCCTTGGCTCCTCCCTTCATGATACCGATGTTGTTGATGGTCAGCCAGCCCTTCCTGATCACCTGAGAAGATGTACACACAGAAAAAGGAAAAAAGATGATAAATAACACCCAGCAGGCAAAAGTCACCCTCCCTCTATTTCCCACATACATTTCACAAACCTAACGTCACATCTGTCAGCTTGTGTACGTATCACACATACGTACCTACACTAACATGTATGCAGCAGCACAGTAAAATGTAATGACACTGCTTCTAGTGGAGATAAGAAGCAACCGCCACAAACAACAGTAGGTTGGCGCTCACCTACACAACTAAACACACTCCTCCCACTCTCTTCTCTTGTATTTCATTCTCTCCACCAAACAGAAACTATGGACACAAACAGTACGTACGTGGAGCACGAGTTATTTACCTTGTACCGATCGTTAACTCCTCTTTCAGGCTGAATGAGAATGTGGAGAGAACGTTACAAAGCTACGCCAACGCAGCGCATTTAGTAAAGGCCAGATACACAAGGTTTGGTCAAGTACCAGCTGGCTGCTGGGACGGCAGCAAGGGGGTCAGCAAGCAGGGTGGGGGCGAGGGACTTAAGGGGGCTACAACAAGAATAGTTAATATCAAACCTTTTTAAAAACCATGCAGTGAAATGCATGAGCCTGGACTGTTTTCTACTGTATGTGCTTTTCAAATAGAAAAGGTAGAGTGATTACACTTAAGGAGGGAGGATTCATCAAATAACTTCCTGGTTGCTACATTTCATTTTAAAAAAGGCATGATGATTTACAAAAATGCACTGTAGATACTGAGTACTTACACCACCAGGACAGTGTAAATGAGCTGGACTCAAAATAATCTACAGTGTGTGTGTTCATGGAAATAAAGGGACACGTTGCCTGGTGCAACAGTGTCAATACCTCTATATTTTTCTGTGATACATCCACAAGGAAAATATAGAATATTAACAGACTAATCATTTAAGATTTTCACCTGTTGAGAAATATACTAGTACTGAGAGAAATATTCAAAGATAAAATATGTTTATGGGTGCACCATTTCATGTAAATTTATTGAGATCTGTACTCAAATCAAAGATAAAGTTTTGTTGGTTTGAGCAAAACTCCACTACCCATCATGCATTTGCACCAGTGGATCCAGCATTATTTAAAGGATAAACTAGAGAGAGAGAACTGGAGTTTTCCATTACCACGTTTAATGATAAGTCCATCATTTTCATTGAGTTTTAAAGGAGGCAAGTGTTAAATCAGCTCAGTGGAGAACAGAAGCTGTGAGGTCTTAGAGGATCAACTACGACCATCTATAAACAGGAAGTGAAGATCACCACTGTGTTTACAATGTGGCCCTGACCTGTGACCCCAATCTGGGTGGTTGTTATGACAACTGATAACCATGGAGGTGACATATGTATGCCATACCGCAGGTCCTTATCTCCCCTGGCTTTCTGCTGCTATTCTGGATGCAGTGGGAAGAGATAGGAAAAGAGACGAGGTTCCTCTCATCTTCACTTTTAAAGAACATAAGCAACTATCTCTTTATCTAGTTCAAACTACTGCTGGGGGGCGTCTCTTTACTGCCAACTGACCTCACTGTTGAAGCCACAATGAGCATCTCCAAACTGAACCTTTCTATAACACTGGAAGATGCCTGCGACATTAACACAGGACCATTATATAACAGGGAAGTGAATCTTGATTTAGCTCTCTCATCCTCTCTGAAGGATAGTATTTTACAGTACATTTATCATCCTGTAGCGTAAGTGTGTGTGTGTGTGTATGCAAGAGAGTGTAAGTATGTGTCTGCAGGGAGGACACAGCTGAAAAAGAGAGGAAAGAGAAGCAGCCAAGCATCCCCACCACAGCCACCTGCCCATCTACGGGCAGTTGAAGCTCATTTCATACGCAACCACACACTCACACTCATGAGTCCACTATCAAAGACATAGTTCAAACATATATACACACATAATCCTAATGTATGCAAAGCGTAAAAACATGAGCACAAATGCATGACAGCCTACCTGCAGACATGCACAGAATCACACACACACACACACACACTCCAAATATTCGCACACACTACTCACCATGATTTCATCCTGAAGCAGAAAAGCCACAGAGAGAGGAAGGAAAAAGGGAAGAGACACAGCAAAAAGAGAGATCACTAAGAAGAAACAAGAGTCAACAAGATGATGAGAAAATGAAAGAGAGAAGAGCTGAAGAAAATAAAAAGAATAAAATTAAAATATGCGAAAAGTAGAAGAGGAGCTACAGTAAAATCTCGAAAATTCTTCGAAATGCAGAATACAAATCATGCAAAAGCATTTTTTTGTTATTATTATCCAGTTAATTTATTGTTTGGTTATTGGCTAGAGACAGATGATGGGACAGCTGATTGGTTTTTGGTGCACATCCAGGATTTCTTAACACTGTGAGTAATTTTTAAAACACTTTTGCTATTTTCTCATTAAATACTGCACTTACTTGAATGAAAAAAGTCATGCTTGACAGATGACAGATTTTGAGGATTGTGCAAGCTTGGCAGAGGTACTTGCTCTCTATGCTTTCTTTTCTATTGATACTAACACTATGATTGTTGCCGCTCTAAACCATGAGAACTATCACGCATGATATTTTGCAACAGGCCTCAGTCTGTTTTGACACCAACATGACTTTCACCAACATGACACAAGAATCAAGCTTCAAGATTCAACAACTGTTGTCCATTACTGTTTGCAATGTGTATACTTTAAGAGCTGCATTGTGTAGGTTATGGACTGTTGCCCAGGGTAACAAGATACTATATGGCTGTGCTACATTTAGCATGGATAAAACAGAGAGCTAAGTGCTACCAGAATAAAGCCTTGGGGGAAGACTGCATGAGGCTCAGATGTCATGTTTCTGTCCAACAGAAGGAACATGCTTGGATGAATTCAATGTGGGAATCATGCTCCTGCAGATTATAACCTGAAGAAAATGACACATCTTTGTACTGTAACAGCGACAGTCTACTGTGGACATGTCTGTATGTTGGTCATCAAAGTACCTGGTTGCCAGCTGCCTTCTTCTTGTTCATTTGGTTGATCCTTTGCTGAGCACTGCACAAAAAGCATTAAAGTAAATTAAAAAAATACATCAGCACATACTGTATACATGAACTGATGAATATGTAAACAATAAGCAATTACAGTTGCTCTGTATTTACAGTGAATTCTCTAAACTGGGGAAGAAAAACAGTGACTCACTTGGCAAATCCAATAAAGTCCTCATGGTTGGTGTTCATGTAGGACAACTCAATGTCTATCAACAGCAACACCTGAATAGAGAGAGTAAAACATGTAGAAAAATTAAGACATCTCATTAAAAACTGGTGTTGTCTATAGGCTATGCATATTATTGTTATTCTGGGCCTGAGTACATTGGCATATCTACACACTCCGGTACAGTAGGTGGTGGTATGCGCCCAATAAGCATGAAGAAGAGGAAGATTACGCTACACAGTGCATTTGAAGTGCCAGTCCACTTTCGTGTTTTGTTAAAAATAGTTTTCACACCTGATGCAAACCGTACACAGGTACTACAATTTCACATGGTTGTGGGCAGTGGGTGCTCACACTAATCAAACGAATTGGACTGCGGGGTTAAGTGTATTTGGATCCAGGCCCGGGTTGAGATAAAGTGTTTTATTTCAACAATTGTAAGATAAATCATTAACTATAACATCCATAATGAATTACATTATAGTCGGGGGAAGTATAACTAAGTAAAAATGTATTAGTTCATCATTATTCTATGCAAATCAAATCCCCTCTGCACCACCACTCTTTGTTTCCTTTTTTTTTTAAAAAAACCATGTATCTGCTTTGTGTGTGTTACCTGGGCCTTGGTGCGGTTTTCTCGATCCCTGATGTGCTGGGTGACGATTCTCTCCATCTCCTCTCTCAGCATGGGATACTGAGCCAGCTGTGACCACAGAGAATAGTAGGTAGGTGGCAAAAAACAAAACAAAAAACAAATACAACACAACATGCCAACACACACGCTGTCACAAAATCTACATACAAGCTTCAGTAAACCACAAAATTACTCATCTCGCTGAGCCACAACACACAGTTCCACCAATACAACAAAATACATTACAGAAACACAATTAAACATGTTGCGAGTAGTTTATCCCAGACTCAGCTCTAGTCTCGGCACATCATGACCAGCGGATGGATTTGTGTTAGACTGGATTTTATGTGCAAAACGTCTATTTGTTGCCAACATCGAACAAATGCAAAAGAGTAGTGCAAAGTCTGTGATATTACCACACAAGCACAGAATAAACAATGTTCCTGGCAGAAAAGCTTCCTTTTCCCAGCACACTGTGGGTCTTTTTCCATGAGCTCATTGCAAACCCACGAACGCAGACATTGGTGGGCCTCCAATGTGACACAAACACATTTGGAGAAGTGTGAGGAAAGGAAAAAAATCAAAAGCAAAAATCACAGGGCAAGTCAGAAAAATATACGCTGTTTTCTTGCAAGTTACAATGCATCTTTCAGGTCTGTCAAATGGTTTTGGGAGTGAGTGGATATCAGTAGGACTCTCCTCACACAGCAGGAGATACCAATAACAAACAAATGCTTTGTAATAATGGGTCTCAATGTTAGGATGAATATCAAATTGCTGACATTGAAACTTGTGTTGTCAAATGTGTCAAAGAGATTATGCGTGCAAGACACTCAGGATACAAAAAGGTTGGATGGTCGGGTCTCTTTTAAATGCTTTTATGAAACCAAAAACACAAGAGCAACCGCAAAAGAAATTGAGTGTTTTTGTCAGGTTTGAATGTTAGCCCCAAACGTTAGCATGCCCAACTAACTAGCTTACTAGCTTCAGCAGTAACCTAGCATTACCTTCCAAGCGACGGACCACATCATTAAGCTAACCACATTAATTGATATGAGGCTACGGTTACAGTTTTCTACGTGAACTGTTAAGGGATGTGAATGCATTACAGTATAGCATCATATTTAACACCATTTTACGTACTTACAAACAGAGCTTGACACGGACTTTTTGTTAGCTCAGTTAGCTAGAGCTGTAAATATGCTAGCAGTTGCTGACAAAAACTAAACAGAGGCTTGTTTTTGTTTGCTTCTGTGTGAAATGGAAGACCCACTGTTTCAAAACAATTACTATGATTTCAATTGCTAAATCTGCCACTGTTATCAGTATAAACTGCATATGTGCAGTTTAGGCATAGCAACAGTAACTAACATTTGTGCCAGTTTACAGTTCATAGGTATTTTGAATTTATGCTAAATTTATTTGCAGCTATTCATAATACGTTATGAGAGAGTTACATTCCTTTGTTCAAAATTGTTGTTAATGCCACACTTCTAATATTTTTATACAGAGTATGTTCAGTTTTCAAAACATTAGTACTGCAGCACACTGTGTAAGAACAACTCCAAATTTGTTTTTTAAGAACACAAACAAGAATATTGTTCAATTTAACTTGTTGATAGTCAAGTAATACTTTTGAATTTTAGGAAACGTTTTCAACTTGGTAAGCAGTGAGGGAAGACTCGTAGATGGCAGCTGTAATTAACAATGTCACCATCGTCCCATTGTCAATGGAAACACTGTTAACTGATCTGATGAGGAGCATTTCATGGTTTTCACACTGTGAATTCAAATCACATTCAGCAGTAGAAAACTGTGAAATCCATGAAAGATGATGATTTACAAAAAAACAAAAACAAAAAGTGGATGTAATTAATATCAAAGCAACTGAAAGAAACATAATTTGTGCTACTGGAAAGGTGCATTGCAACTTGAAGGCAGACAAAGGCTGCTGAAATCTGCTCAAGTGTTCGGTGTCTTAAAAATTGACACAGAAACACAACACTGACAGGAGAGAGAAACTTTTTTTTTTTTTTTTTTCCCCAAAAAAAGGCTGCAGGCAGAGACACTCACATTGATTCAGACGGACATGCAATGCGAAGGAGCAGGGATATAGGGAGGGATGGGAGAGGAAGGGGGTGGAGGAAGACTTCAAACTGACCCCTTTGTGGATTTTCCCAAACACTGTATATTATAATACAGTATCTTTAAATACAGTATGTCTCTGAAAGTGAAATCAAGATAAGTGTGACAGAGAAGAGAAATCCAAAGGAGGTCACGCTTTCTTTTGGTAATTTGCTTTGGGAAGAAGCAGCCGGCTCAAAGGGTTAGACGACGACAGGATGGAGAGAACGAAGAAAAAGAAAGAGATGCTCGAAGTATGTCAATTAGTCAGTGAGTGGAACTACACAATCAGTCACTCCACTATATTAAACCATACTGACAAAGACACAAATAAAATAAGATTTTGACCAAATTAAATCAAAGGATTTTTAGACATCATGAGGTCAAATATGAAAAAAAAAAAAAAAAAAAAAGATCTAACATGCAGCTTGTTAAATTATCAATTTAAGGCCAATAACTGACAGAAGACAAATGACAAATAAATTTTAATCAAAATGCAGGTTATATGGTTATACTAAAAAATTTGGAGTAAGGACAGACCGATATCTGCTGGCTAAAGTTGATTACATATGTTTGAGGAAATGTGTATTTACTCTTTTCTGCTATATACCTGTTATTAGTGTGCATGAAACCTACATTTTTTAAAATTCAGTTTCTTTTTTCAAAACAATTTTTGGGCATTTATTGAGGTCAGAATTATCAACTACAAACAGGATTGGTTTTTACACTTTCTGTTATGAAATGAACTTTCTATTATTATTTTTAATCCATGGAGATTTTA
This sequence comes from Lates calcarifer, assembly GCF_001640805.2. Taxonomy (NCBI): domain Eukaryota; kingdom Metazoa; phylum Chordata; class Actinopteri; family Centropomidae; genus Lates; species Lates calcarifer. Next base: position 11,896,961 of record NC_066841.1, on the reverse strand, counting down.
CATTTGTGAAACTTTCCCTGAGCCTAGAAGAGTTATTGATTTATTTGCGTGATGTCATCCTGATCCAAACTACATGGTCTGGACAGGAATGTGTAGATGTGTAACTGGTTGTACAATGCAGGAAATCAGGAAGCTAGAACACTTTTTTTGGCTTGTGTCCCAGGCAAGCTATTTTCACAGGTATCCAGTTTCTAGAATACATCTAAGACATAGCATCACAGAGCTATATCATAGATGTAGCTATGATCTATGATATAGCTTGTGGTTAAGCAGTATCTTTATGGGATGTATAAAGTATTATACATAAAGTATAATATAGTAGTATAAAGTGTAGTAGTAAAAAATCCTAATTACATTTTGTACAGTATTAAAGTCAACATTTATGGTTTGGTTTACAGTTTTTAGGTGCAGTCAATGAGAGCAAACTTTAACTAAAATTTGTCATGAATAATTTCATTAAATTTGGCTCTATAAGCAAACAATATCTTGTTGCTTATTGCTGCTTTGAGGATGCATTGTTCATATTTATGTTATTTATGTAAAATCATAGCACCTACTTTACTATAAATCAATAAACATGCAGTTCCACATTAATTAAAAAGAAAATCCTTTTCCCAAGATTTAAAACAAAAGATTACATGTAACTCTCATATCTAATTAAATATCTAAATCTCTGTCACTCTTAATTTTTTTTTTTTTTTTTTTTAAATACTTACTACAGTGAAGCCGTTCAGGCCTGGTTTTGTTTCTGAAAAAAATGTCCAGCCATCGGTCTACCCCTACCTGTGCGTTTAACAGAGGTAAGTGAAAGTGGCTTGGTTCTCTTTTTACCTTTAGACTACACTTTCGAATGGTGGAGGTGAGTTCGCTCACTACCATATCTATACACTTCAGTGAGGGCTCCTTCAGCTTTTGGATCTGCTTTTTCACTATGGCCTCAAAGGCCAGGTCAGGGGTGAACAGCCCCGTCCTGTAGGGATAGGCAGGCGGCATGGGAGAGAGGAGTGAAAATAAAAAGAAAGGAGAGAAAAACAAGGTGGAGAGAGAGGAGAAGTACGAAGCAGTAAGAAACACCGCATGAAGAGGTGTAAGTGGAGAGAGACAGATGGAAGAAAGTGATGGGGTGAGACAAATTAAATAAAACAGATGGGGAAGGAAAGGGACAATACACAGATGAGGTAGGTAAAAAAAATGGAGATGGAACAGAAGAAACAACAGATTGAAGATTAAAAAGACAGAGAGAGGTGTGGGGTTTGGGGAGGATAAACAGCACAGAAGGAAGAAAATGCAAGTGAGACATTTGGTTTCCCCTGAAGCCATTCTGAAACAGGGCAGTACTGGAGTCTCTCTCTATCAATGAAGAGCACAGAGAGAGGAGAGAGAGTGAGAGAGAGAAAGAAAGAAATAGAGAGAGCTCCCAGCCTCCACAACTCCACCAGCCAAAAAACTCCAAGCGACGCACCGCAAGACCGCAGCTGTGCACCCCGACGCTCAGCCAGGACGCCCTGATTCCTGCCTGGTTTTGACCCTTCCTCCACCCATCCCTCCCTCTCCTCTCACTTCCAGCGGGACCCTTATCATAACATTTATGATCCTGGGGCCTCCAGGTTGTTGCAGTCCAACCGCTGTTGAAATTGTTTGGTCACAGTGAATCAATTTTGGATAAGGGTTGCTGCCTCTTTCTCTTGGCCTCACTCAAGGCCCTCTGCTGCTGGGAGTGCGGCCCCCGGGGCCTGTTGAGGAGCAATTAAAACATAATCATCGTGGCTCCTGTCTGCCGCAGGTGCACAGCTGCGGTCTCACACACAAGGAAGTCTGAACGCTGAGATCATCCAATATGGCTGCCAGGTATTTTGAGTGATTGACACATTATTTTCCAACACGTGTACGAATTAGTGTACAAGCAAAGGTGGGAAGAGATTTTTCTCTCAAGGTTCTTTAAGAGGACAACGTCATTGACTCAGATATATCTGAAACAGAACTACAGTAAGAAGAAAACTTCAAGCAAAAGTACAAAATCTCTACAATAAAATCTGTAGAGAAACAGAAAAAAGCTCAAGATTGAACAACTTCAATTTAAACATAAGCATCAGCATGTGTAGTAAAAGCAATAGATTTTTGGAACAACTCAAAGCTGCAAAAAATGAAAATGTCTGTGTTTAAACAGCAGTAGCACTGTAGTCAGCTGTGTCCCAATTCGATACAGCACATTAATTCTGAGCAGGTTTTGTGTCCGAAAAAATCAGAATGCAGACTTTCTGAAAAAATAAGCTTGATTTTTTTCTTTTCTTTTTTTAGTGTAATGTTGATGGACTCTATCGTCCCACAATGCAATGCACAAATTAAAAAAATTAAAAGCATGTGTGGATGGTGGTGAAACAGCCACAGGAACACTTCAGAAAAAGACAAAATAAGTCAGTTTTTTTGAAAAACCATTTACAAAGTGTAACTGTGAGTAGCATCCTAAAGTCACCGTTTAATTGTGATGAATGAAGGATCTAATTTGGCAACCATATTTTGATGACAGCTCAGCCTCCACACTTTTTTTTTCCAGCACAGCTTTCTACGACTGCCAGCCTGTCCAGCCAAAACCTGTCTGAAGCGATAGGCAGGCAGGCAGGCAGGTATACCGCAGCCCACCCTGCCACTCCAGGTGTCCCCCTCACAGCGAGGGCTGGAGAGAGCCAGGTGGTTACAGTAAAAGGGAGTGAACAACGGAGGGACTTTGCAGGTGAGGGTTGAAAACAAACCAAAAAAAGTGCTATCCAAGTGCTATTTTTTTTACCTTCTTGGTACACTGCCTAACTGTATTGACTAGCTCAGATATGACCATGTCCACACATTTGGTGCAAGGCTCTTTAATCTTCCCAATCTGCCTTTTCACAATGGTCTCAAAAGCCATGTCCGGGGTGAAGAGGCCAGTTCTGCCCGGCAGAGAGAGAACCAGCCACAGAGCCAAACAGAAAAAAAAGAAGAGGATGGTGGAGAGAAAAAGAAAGAGGGAGGAGGGTTGGGCAAAAAGAAGAGTTGTTAATTGTAAAGAATTACCCCCCATTTCTGAGCTTTCCCCCCAAAAAACATAAACGGACACAAATGAGACAGAGAGAGGGAAACAGAATGGAGCTATGAAAACAGCTGGAAACCGACAAGCAATATCAAGTTACCTCTACTTAATTTGGAAATTTCTGCAGCAAATATCCAGTCATTTTCCCTCAGAAGTTGTTAAGAGTTAATATGTTACAGCAAGATTTATTATAAGCACAATTGCTGTAACAGTACATGTACTCAAGAACCCAAAATACCATGACAGTGGAAAATACATGTCTGTAAAAAATGGTTTTGTTACTTCATTCTAGTCCCTTAAGTCAGATGTAAAATGAACCAAAACATGGTTCAAACTGACTACAAATAAACTTTAAAAGGTGAATTCCTGTTCAAACAAAAACTCCCTTTTTCTTTTGCGAAGTGTCCATCATCACATCCAGGCTACTGTTTGTTTTTAAAAGGGGCTGCCTCTGTAAAAACTCTTTCCCAGCTCAAACTTAGCACAAGAAAACCTGGCAACTTTAGAAGTGTGCACTGGACCCCGGTAATAACAATATGAATGTCCCACCCAAAAAATCCAGCACATGTATGACTATATATTAATCTAGCTCTTACCTAGTAACATCCTGCCAAATATCTAGCTTGTATTTTAGCAACCAGCTTTAAGATCAGTGAGCAAACAAACTCATTAAATTCTGATACTGTGCCTTATACAGTTACAGTATATTTTAGTCAAATGTTAATTCTGTTATATCAATGACTATATTTTTAAAAAGTGTATCAGAGGGAGGTTAAGCAACCAAAAGTGCAGGATTTCACCAACCACAAAGACCAACAGCCAAAATGCACATGAAAAGGCCAGAAGAATGACGCCAGCAGTAGTGGTCACCTATCTAATCCCATATTTCCCTTAAGTGTACTGCTGCCATTAGTATTCAACAGAGCTCTCGATCTAAATCTAGAGGTCTTGGTGATTAGATAGGCAGAGGCAGTTAGATGCAGCAGAGGTGACTGAGATGGAGTGATAGAAGAAGGTGAAGAGGAAGGGTAAGGATGGAGGGGAGAGATGGAGGGCAGACGTGCCTGATGCCATGAATGTTCTTGATGGCGTAGCTGATCTCCTTGCGGAGCTCCTTCTCATCAAACTCCATCTGAAAATATAAAACAGAGACAACAGGAATGATTAAGTATATACACTCAGATTCATAGATCACTCTCTCTTTTGTTTTATCCGCTCTTTATTTTCTTTACAGATTTCCAAGTACCATGACAGCTCATAAAATGCCTTCTTTGATTGTTATTTTCAGTATGATACACATTCAGCACACATTACTTACTGATTAGACCAGTGCTTCCCAACCCTGGGGGTTAGTGTTGCCATTTTTTTTGGGAATCACATAATCTGAGGGATTATGTGACGAAAGACGATTAAAGGAACAGTCCACCTACCAACATCTCTACATTTTACAGATTAGCACATCACATGTCATTTATTCAACCTGTTCAAAAACTAAAAACATAAAAGGTGTGGTTTTAAGGGGAGTTGAGTGCTGAGCTATTTTCAGTGACATCCTGGAGTCTTGATGTCACCATGAGGGCAACCAGCTGAGACGTCACAGAGTCACTGTCCCTGGCAAGGAAATAGTCCAGCACATAAACTGCTGTAATAAAACAGGCTATTGTGGGTTTTGTTGTTGTTTTTGTTTTTTAATCAGATTAGATTTTCTTATTTTGGACACAACCAAGATACTTGTTTCCCTCTGTTACCAGTCTTTATGCTAAGCTACGCTAACCTTATTCTTGCTACAGCTTCATAGTGAGCGATTGAGAGTGTTATTAACCTTTCAGCAACAGAGCAAATGTATCAGGTCTGATACACTAAATTATATTTAATTCTTCTTGTGAATAGCTGAATAATGTTGACCTCCTCAACTAAACATGACTGACCTTAAGGGCCACAATGGGATTATGGGACTTTGTTTCAAGCTGAAAATGTTGGGAACTGTTTTTTTCTCTGCTGCTTTTATTTTGAAAACATTTATCATACTTTTCCCCCAGCAGATTTGACTCACACGTTCAGCCTAACCCACTGTAACATTAGACATGGGATGTATAAGCTGATCCACTGTATTCTTGTACAATCTGTTTTTAATACAAAGTATAGCATTTTTATGTACAGAAATGCACCACTCTTTTTCACATTTCCTTTGAAGCATGCATTATAAACACATAAAACATAATGATGAACTGACTTCTAATGCATCTGGCAGACACTGGGGGCTTTCTGTGTTACGAGCCAAGCTTCTGGTTAGGAAGCAACCTGCTCTGTCTTCTCGGTGGGAAACCGACAGGGCATTTTTCTGCGGCCTCAGTCACAGACAGTAAGTTTTATATCCTCAGAGGGAGGGCGAGAGAGGACAAAGAAGAGGGGGATGGATGAAAGGAAGGAGAGGAAGGAAGGGAAGGGTAACGGCTGACTGAGAGAGAAAATGAAAAAGGTTCAAATATGTAAAAGGAGGGTGGGTTGAGGTAAAAGGCTTAGGGAGGCAGAGGTCGGAGAAGGTGGATTGAGGGAGGACAGGCTCCGGATAATGATAATGTGAAAGGTGGACAGAAAGGATGAGGGGGAGGGATGAAACAAGGACACATATGGTGATGGAGTGGGAGAAACGGTGAAGAGGATGAGGTCGGGGGAAGTGCGGGTGAAGACACAGCAATGGGGGAGGTAGCTGTCAAAGTGGGGAGGGAAGACAGGGGAGCGCTTGAATCAGAAAGCCCAGAATGAGAGTCCTGAGGGAGGACTACTCTCCTTCTGAGGCTGGGAAAGGATGGTGAGGATGACAAACGTAATGATGTAAAGAGACTAAGGGGGATACTTGTCATACAGCAATATAGGCTTTCATGTAGGACTTTTTTTCTCTCTTCATTATTTTAATACAATACAGAATTTTCTCTCTTTCTTTTTCTAATTTTCTCACTTCACTATCAGCTGTTTCATGCATGTGCTATTCATTGCTACATTTTTAGCATCATTTACTTATTCTTTAGGAATGGTATTCTATCAAAATATCTAATGCTAATAAAACTTCACTGAAATGAACTGAGAGTGTTAATACGACTACGAGTCTACAGCCTCAAAAGCAGCTCTGAGACACAGCAGAACTTTACACTAAATGCTGACTTAAGCATGCTAACGTGCACACACTGACAATGCTAACGTGCTGATGGTTAGCAAGCATTATGTTTATTTTATTCAGCATTTAAGTTTAGTACGTTAGCATGCAAACATTTGCTAATTAGCACCAAACACAAAGTACAGCTGAGGCTGATGTGAATGTCATTCTGTAGGTAAACATAAACCAAAATATTGAACAAATTAAAAATGTTGATTACTGTAAGTGTCCAGGAATATATGTATACAGCAGTGCGCAGGTGTTGGGCAAAATCAAATGCTAATTTCTGCAATTTGTTCAAGATGATAAAATACAGAGTCCTCCCTTTTCCCTTTTTTTTTTTTTTGCAAACTGAGTAGTGCTTAGTGATGTATTGTGATTCTCAAAGTTCAAAATCTAACTTTTGGTTGTCCTGATTATACTGTAATACAAACCCTTCCTAGATTTCAGTCGGGGACAACGAAACATTTAAATCACACACAGAAACAGTCTGGCATTCACACACCTTGACCAGTTCAAAGGGGAAGCGTTCATGGAAGATGCGATTGATCCTCGCACCACCTGACAGCTCCGCCGTGTCAATCTGGTCCCCAGAGCCCTCTATGCACTTCTCAAAATCCACAGAGAACTGCTGCACCATCCTGCATGGAGGCAGAGACACAGATATGAATAAATCTGTAAACCTGGGTCTATAGTCGTATATCTGTCTGTCTACTCACTGGAGGAGAGCCTTGGTCTTGCGAGATGGATCGTCAGGTCTGAAGTTCTTGTACTCCTCCACCTCCTTCTCTATGGAAAGAAGCTGACTCTGAAGCTTGGCTCGCAGACCTGGCAGGGTGTCGCGGATGTGGTTGGTCAGTTGCTGTGTGGTTCAAAGGTCAGAGTTAGACAGAATGAGTCTGAATTAGACCTGGTGTTGCAGGAATAAACACATGACCTATGAATGGATGTGCTACAGATGCTCTCACTCTGTCGTTAATGCTCTTTTAACACACCTGATTGAGGATTTTCTGGAGGTAGGGAGTACCCATACGGTCTGCCAGGTGTCTATACGCAGGATGGGAGAGAAAGAACTTCCTCTCAGCAGCCATAGCAGCATTAATATCCTTCTTTCCATCTATGTCCTTCTGGCTCCTGTTCACCACACCGATGTAACCTGGACACAAGAGACGAGAGTCACACAGATTTTTACAGTACAGTCTGAACCACTGTGAGATTAGCAGAAAACCAGATCCAACTCTTTTTTATCACTTCCTGGAATTTGCACAGAGCAGACTAGAACAGACTCAATGCTTGTGGCCTGACTCGCAATTTGACTGAAAGATAGCATGGTCTCGTATTAGAGCAAACTGGGATTGTGCTGGACTCTTATTTGCTACATATGAGCCGAGTTTGAACAGCCAAACCCACAATGAGAGCCCTCCAGCACTTAAAAACAGTGTTTAATAATGTTTAGCTGTGCAAAAACCACATTTTAAGAGACATGGGATTGAAGGAAAGAATATAGATGAAGGATGAATGGAGGGGTGGGGGGAACACAGGAAAGAAGAGGGAATTACATGAATAAATGTCTGCATGTGTGTGTGTCCAAGTTTTTTAAGACCGAAAGGGAAAAAGAAAAAGGAGAAACGAGCAGGAGAGTTCGGGTCACACAGATCCCATTTCACCTCCAGTTAAGTTTTCTCATGCATCACTCAGTTAAAGGCTGTTTCATGCTCTATAACTAATGCAACTGTGAGCCAGCAGCCTTGTAAATGTGAACATCCACGGCATTAAAGACAGAGAGAAAGAGACGGGGAGAGGGAGAAGAAGAGAGGGGGAAAAAAACATAGAAAAAACAAAGGACATGGAAAATATTCAAAAGCACATGCCTGGGTCTTAACCAAGTGCAAATGGAAAAGAAAAGCACCACATCAGCACATTGCAATAAAGGGCAGCCCGCAAGATACATGCAAGCTCTTTTCCAAGTTAGTGTTTTTTCTGTCTTTGCCCCCTTCCCTGCTTTTCCTCCCCAACTCTTCTTCTCTTCTACCTTTCTGCTTCTCCTTTGATTTTTCACTCTGTACTGTTTTATTATATCGTCTGTCCCTCCCTCTTTTCCTTCTTCAGTTTTTTTTCAGTGGTTGGAGACTTGAACAGCTTTGAGTAGGACTGCCTTACTACCACAAGAGGGAAACAGTGTGTCACTGAGAGCCCTGAAGCAGAAAAGAGGTAGTGTGTGTGTGTGTGTGCTCACCCCTCCTGAGTGGAAGCAGTTTGTTCTCCAGGATTTCTCTAGCATCTGTCCCCTCGTCCATCAGGTCCAGCTTGGTGATCACACCAATGGTCCTCATACCTACATGAAGACACAAAGACACACACACACACACAACAAAATAATTTAGCAACTGCACACACCAATCCTGAAAACTTAAGTGAACACTAAACTGAAAATTGTAGAATGTAGAATGGTGCCTTCAGAGTGTATTATTTGATGTATTATTCTAAGGATAATTATGATTGATGTGTTGAGGTGTAAGCAGCTAATTTGATTGTCTTTAATTACTTTTTGGTAGTTTAATCTGTAAATAGACACACTTTATATATTTTGGATGCAGCAATATAGCAATATAGTGGAGTAAAAGTATGAATTATCTTACCCTGGGGGTCGACCTCTTTGGCAATCTTTAAAGCGTCAGAGTTGGCCAGATCAGAGTTGGCTGGGGAGACAGCCAGCATCAGGCAGTTCTCCTTGGTGACAAACTGCATCAGCATTTCTCTGATCTGGAACTCGATGTCTGCAGGTTGGTCGCCCACAGGCACCTTGGTCATCCCCGGCAGATCCACCAGGGTCAGGTTCAGCACTGTGAGGAGAAAAAAAGGAAGACGAGAGCTGAGAGAAAGCACTGTTGCCAAATGAGAGGTTTGGGGAGTGCCATTGAAGATTTTAATAACGTACATTTTCCTGTCAGATACAACCATAAAACAACATGACAGTCACACCAGACTAGTATCTGTGTGGGAATAGAGTTTTATCAGCCTCACCATGAGGGGAATACACCCGCAGGTTGATGGGCACAGGGGAGATGCCCTTGTTGGCCCCGGTGATGCGGTCAGTCTCTGCCTCAATCTCCTGCCGGACCTCATCGAAATCTGTGAACTTTTTGCCCTTACAGTGGAGGAACTCTGCATACTCTGAATGAGACAGGGAAATGAAAACATGTTAATGATAAAAAATAGAAGGTGATGAACAAAGAAGCAGAAAACAGGAAAAGCATACAGTAGAGGAATCAGGAAAGAAGCAGAAATGAGGGTTAGGTCTAGTAGCAGATGTGTGGCTGTAAAGACACTAAATGCTGAAATCAATCCAGAAGTGCCTTGAGATGCAATTCAGTTAACAGCCACTAGATGCTGGCTTCAACCAAACCTCCACAGAATTTATGAGAACAGAGGACACAGTGCTTTTTTGACATTTTTCTCCTCTCCGTTACAATTACAATAAGGCTTACAAGGTGTCAAGATAAAATACAGCCTTCAGAATAGCCCTTAAAAAACCTCTTGGTGAAACCAGACCATGTGTATTTTCCACGGTCTGTTGTCACACCTTGACAGCTCCCAGGGTCACATCAACTCAAGGACAACAAATACGTCAAGCTGCAAATCACCCACGGATATTAAATGTCAGGAACCAGATGAGAGATGAAACCTCTTGTACGAACAGTGAAAGATCTTTGAGACCCCACAGTAAGTTCAGTTTTGACTTACATATCCCATGACCTGGAAGACAAGAGCTTCAGTGGATGCTTATAGGTGAGATGTTTTTACCTGTGGGACAGTTCATCAGCTGCAGAACCAAAGGACGACGAGTCACGATGCCAGACCCACGGGGAAGGAAATCCCTGTAACACAACAGAGACAACAACAGTCAGCTAAAAACAATGTAGAGGGACTAAAATAAAAACTGAAGAATGAACTACAAGATTCTATCAAAAGTACAGTTAGTAAATACAAATAAAAATTTTAAAGAAATCAGAAAATGAAACATTGACACTATGAATCATCAAACAACACGAGGACAAAAGAACATGAGTCAGTGATAGTGAATCAGCATCCTGAAGCTTTGTGAAGACTTCACTATTATTCCCTCAGGAAATCTATGGCAAGAGCAGAGAACATGTGCAAGTGTGAATGTGTGTGTGTGTGTGTGTGTGCAGTGCTGAATAACAACAAATCCTCGCACAACAGCTGCGGTACCACCAGGCTAAATGTTCATTTCATTTACTGCAGTGCCGTTCTTAGAGGACTCCTCTTTGAGAGTGAAGCCAGTGCAATGGGAAAAAATGACAAAAAATATTAGTGTCTGAAATTTCCCGTAAATTTTTTTATTATTTGTGTACATTTTGTATATTTATTGTATATACCTTTCTTCTATAGAGCACTGTTTGTCTTCGTGGAGAAACCACAATTTTGTTGTACTTAACTGTACAGTGACAATAATAGCCTATTCTATTTTTAATCAGAGAATATTTGAAAGCTATTGCCAGAAAAATAACTGAAATTAGTATTAAAATTTTTTATTAACGTTACCTATTGACCATTGACTAATAAAATCATCATTGATCATTGCAGCTCTGCATTGAAATTAAAGATGGAGGAAAAAGGATAATTTGCTTGCTCTATCAATAAAACTCAAACTGTAACAAACTGATATAACATTTATACAGATGATTTAAAAATGTAAAATGTAAAATCTAAACCCTGACATTGAGTTTGAAAGTTAACAACTGTTCACCAGCTTTAACTGTGTCTTAATGTTTGTCATTAAAAGGAGAATGTTCATTTCATCAGCAGCAGCAAGATGGAAAAATCACCAAACAGTACAGCAGAACACTTTCACAGCTCAGTAACACTAATGGTTCACAGGCAAATAAAAACAGTAAAGAGCTACTAAACTGAACTCATGAGGCCATTTGCATTTAGTTTCTCCTTCTAAATTTCTGATGTGTGCCAGCGTTGTATCATTTACAATGTTCCCTTAGCAATTTGACATTTGAATTATCAGAAATAATGGGAGGATTTGTGTGTATGTGTTATGAAATAAAATACTGTCCTGGTGTGTCAGAGGTGTGAAGTGTGTGTTTTGGAGAGCATGTGTTTGTACAGATGACTCCCTGCCAACATGATTTTTTATGCTATCTTATATACAAGACACTTATTTCTTTGGGGGGTATTCAGCTGCTTATGCAACATCAGCGTCGACTCGCCACCGGCAGCGTGTGCTCCTCAACCAGCTGACGCCACAGTTCAGTGATGTGTGGTGTGTATCTATGCGAGTGTGTGTGTTTGTGTTTACAGCAGCAACAACAAGAGGCTGTTAGGCACCCATACTGCAGTTTTCAGTCATCATACAGCTACAACTCAAGCATATTTGTGGCTTACAGCTTGGTGACAGAATTGTAATTAAAGCAAGCAGTTTTCTGTAATGAGTTATAATCTAAAGACCGAGGCAGTTTAAAATGTTTTTTAATTACACAGCACTGAGATAAAATATTCAGTATCTGATGCGAGAACTCAACAGTAATCAGCTGATCTGAACATGAATAAGAAATAGGCAAGGACTCTGTTTGAACCTGAAGCAAAGCCTGAGGCAGTTTGGATACATGAGTCATGAGCTGAGAGTTAATCAGGGCCAAGCTCCTTTCTCTCAAAATCATGACCTGACAAAAGGAAAACAAATTCAGCCATTAGATGTTAAACATGAGAGGACCATGTTTAACCACCACTCTTTGCCTGTACTATATACTATTATCCATTTAGTCTGTCTGAGTGTTGAATATTTGGGTGTAACAGCACTGAACATGCACATTCTGCGGTGGCTTTAACAAACTTGCAACATTTCTTCTAGACTGGTTAAGTAAACAGCTGTTGATGCTAACACTGGCTTTGTCGTGATAGCAAAAACCTACATATAGCACCTTTAACCCATACCTTCATCTGTGTTATATTCTAAATTGCTGTTTAACCTAAGTCCATAAGTAATATCCAGCAAAAACAGAATAAAAGGCCATTCAGTTGATCGAAAACCACAAATTTCATTAATGTGACACAAGATTATGACTGAAGTGAGTTATAATCTTATAAAACTACAGGTTGCTGAGTTTTACAGATCAGTCTATATAAATCCTTTTCCAACCTGCAGTATGTCGCTTAATGCATGAGGGAGAATATGACAAACACGGGGCTGAAAATACATATATGTCACAGTGAAGCTAATGTTTGCTTATCACCAACACCTGCTTCTCTGGAAAGAGCAGCAACAGGAAGCTTCATTTGTGAGGATTGTTCCAATGTTTGTTGTTATACTGCAGTCTTGTTCAACAAAGGGAACCCTGCTCTCTGTTGGCCTTTACGTTTGTCTGTCCATCTGCTGGTCTGCCTGCCTGCCAGTGTGTGTGTGTGTGGCTGTCCCTTTCTCCCACTTGGATGCATTTTTTGAGGAGACAGATGGCCTCAACTGCAGGTCTTCATCTCACCCCACTCCTCCTCATCCTCTCCCTCTAAGTGCCACCACAAGGAGAAACCACAGACAGAATCATACACACACACACACACACACACACACACACAAGGCAGGAGAGGTGGGAAGATGTGACAGTAGTGTGAGTCTCCTCTCTCCCTGTTTCTCTGTCCACTCATCCTTTATCTAATCCTGCTGAGAGGGTGACAGCACCCCCCCCCCCCCCAACACACACACACACACACACACACACACTCCACCCACACACACACTCCACCTGCATTCATCCCCCCATGCGGTGGGGAGATGAAAACACTCACACCCATGTGACTGCCAAAAGCCCCGCTGACACAATCCCCTAGACAGTTGAGATACGGATGATAGGGCTGAAGTTAAATGCTGAAAAAAATGAAAAGGAGCAAACAAGGATGGTGCAGAGGAATGGAGATATTTTTGCAGCAGGAAGACAGTGATGGAGACTTAAAGAGAGATTTTAAGGTTACATCAAGATACCTTCAGCAAGCACTTACCTATAAGTGCACTCAGCAGTCAGTGTCTGTCTAAAAGCACTTTCAGCTCTAACAGTGTAACTGGTAACAATGTTTACCCACCTCATTCATTCATTCATTCAGTAAAATCTATCTATCCACTATCCAGACAGGATTTGGCAAAATAATGATACAATGAGCCGATATAAAATCAACCCTGAGATATATGTGGGGTCTGACAGCTTTATGGGAATAATACTTTTTAGGGTTAGGGATTGAATTAAGGGACTAAGGAACTAAGGGACTAAGGAACTAAGGGACTAAGGATTCAATTACAGGTCCTCACAAGGATAGGTGTACAAGGATCTGTGTATTTAGCCATTGATTCATTCATTCTCTGTCATTTACTGTAGTGCGTGCGCGCACACACACACACGTCCAGTAGGTGCCAGCTAGTGTGAATTTTCAGGTCTCACACACTTTGTTGCAAGAACAATTTATTTTTTGTGACTGTCCCCTGGGACCATTATTTTCTGCACTGAAGTAAAGCCAGAACAACTGACTGTAGTATTTTTTTTTTTTATTAGTATTTTCTTAAATCTCAGTTTTCATTCAATATACTAGTGACTACAATTGACCAGTTTGGGGTGGGTGAGATGAGTGGGTTTATTCTTTTTTCTCTTCCTGTTTGTTATTGTTGTTTTCTTTGTATTATTTGCATTTATCTCTTTTTGCCTATGTGTGTATTTGCTTTGTGAGAAGAAGAGGGAAATGTAAAATCTGATTCCTTTTGTGTTTCTAAATGTATATGGTGGCTCCATGTCAGACACCGTACTGATTCTAAAAACCCAAACTCAACATGCTGCTCTGTCAGTATCTTCATGTGCGTCACATCACTTCCGATTTCCAGACACAGTCAGACACTGAGCCGCTTCTAATCCTGCTCTAATGCATGCAGCAATAACAACCCTGACAGCAGTGAACCAGCACAACCAGGCAATTTTCCTTCCCACCATCATTTGGGTCTTAGAAAGATGAGACTGCTTTTTGGTGATGAACAGTGCACAGTCACACACATATACACATACACACGTTCATGTCGACCTCTGTGGTAGATGGGGCCAATGAGGTGGCTGAATGCTGGACGGTCTATTCCAGATTAGACCAGAGAACCAATAGGAGAATGTATTGTTGGTGAGCTGTGGACAAACACAGATTAGTTGTAATCCTCTGTAGCAGTAGAACAAATGATGTCCTCTCTTCCTGTTTCTCAGTAACTGCTTTGCACTCTAACTGCACTCTTATTGTCATTCATTCAGATTAATGAAAATAATCATTAGTTGCCGCCCGAATATGAATCATTGGAAAAACGGGCACAAAGATCCGAGAAGGCTCAGAAACTATGAGTTGTGTGCTGATCTGTTGTCTAATTCTAAACTGTTCATGTTCAGCTGACCTCCTGAGTAAAAAACTTAATAAAATGGAGGTGTACCAACTGAACACTGCCATTTTCTTTATGATTAGGAGCAAATTCTATGGTCCTATCCAGAAATTTCCCCAGGAATTAACAGTTAAATAGGACACTGGGAAACTATTAGACCTGTGAAATAGTGTTATCACAAGAGCTCAGATTTATTTGAAAAATGACTCAAATCCCCCTGAAATCTAATTACGCTTCAAGTCCCAGAGAATCCAATATCATTTATGTGCTGTGTGGTTTATCTGATTGTAGCATTTCCCTGACATATTATCCTGTATGAATCATTAAAGCACTGTGCTTCTCTGCATCTCTATTCACTCCCTCCTCCTTAGGGTTTGATTTGAAAAGAATAAAGGCTCTAATGGAGCTTCAGTATACTGTCCTTGTCTTTCACATGAGTGAAGCTGCTGCTTCTCATCACAACGCTTCCAGCCTTCTCTGTGTTATGTAACACATGAGACCAGCTATATATCATAAACCTAATCTCTGTGTGTGTGTGTGTGTGGGGGGAGAGAGAAAAACATCTGCGTTGTAGTTTTATGTTCCTGGGTTGTGCTAGTGCCAGCAGCTGTCACTGATAACAAAGAGCTTCGGTCGGCTGAGCTGCACACCATGCAGCACCAACATCCTCCTGGGCTGTGCTCGAACGTCATACAGAGTGTGACCTTTCTACTCATGTCTCTCTTGTCTGCATGCCTCTATCAGCCATAAAACTGACCTTACATCCATCACCGTAACTCAAAATGCTTTTCATAAAGAGTCTAATAATTTCTGCGATTGCCTCTGTAATCCATCACAGTCACAGTAAACCGAGGTACCCTTCAATCTTCTGTGATGATCTGAATTTTATACATAAAAAGCAATTCTCAGTGGCAGTGATGCAGGATTTCCAGTGTGTGCAGTGTTTTAGGAGAAGCAGTCGTGGTGCTGATGTGGTTGTTTTTGAAAGAGCTGTCCATGGTGCTGAAACTAGATTCTAGACCAAAAAAACAAAAACATACAGCTGAGAGCATCAGCAATGTTTCTGTAAACATTATCTACACTAACTGTGCTGTACACTGTGCTAAGCAGCACATTAAATGATTAATATGTTGCATGATAAAGCATTATTTTACATCTAGCTTTTGTTTCTAGTGTCAAACTCACTCAAATCAATTCAATAAAACATTTTCTGCACAGTTTCAATATAAATATGTATAAAAATTCTGACTTTAACGCTTCAGACTGATTTTCAGAGTGAGAATAGTCGAACACATTGGTCAACACATATTTCTTTTAGAACTGCAAACTGCCAAAAGACAACCTATGTCAACCTATACTCAAGATAAATACAGTACTGAGCTTTCACTGAAAAGGAGAATGGGGCTGCAACTGTTCATTATCAAATAATTTGCCAATTATTTTCATGATTAACTGATTTTAAAAAACATTTTTTTCTTGTCTCAAGAAGCTGTAACTAAACAGTATTTTGTTTTGCTTTCAAGAATTTCTTCTTGAGCAATGAAACAAAATGATGAATTGACGGTTAATTGATTACCCGGCTAATCATTTCAGCCCTGCTGCACTGTGTAACTTTCACTTGATTCACCATAGCTACTTTCTGAGAAACTTGGCTGCAACTTTTAATTTGATGCATCTTTTCCTTTTCATTGTGACACTCACTCAACTTCTGCCTCCTTTTAGAACTTGCAATAATGTTAAATTTAATCAGATATCCACATGTGACCAAACGTCCCCACCTCCACCTGAACTAATAACAGGTTTCACCCAGCTGGCTCTGCATGTGTTGGGTGCTGAGACCAGTAAAGCTCCTTGCTTTGTCTCTGCTAATGAGACTCAAGGGAGGAAACACACAGACTGGGTGACAGACACAGATGGGAACCAGGCGTGGTGCTCGGATTCAGATTTATGAGATGTTTTCTTTACTGTCAATTCACAGGCTGGTCAGCAGGACACGGCCAGAAGATGCAGGGCTAACGTAGAAGGATGCTTGATGCTTGTGTGTTCAGGTATGAAATGTTTACATTATTAAGTCAGTCAACAAAAAATGAATCTGCACTCATCAGTTTTCAAGTGAAAAGGCCAAACATTTACTGGTTTGATTTGCTGTTTTTCCCTATATTTCTCTATATTTGGATGTTTCTTGACTATGTCATGACAACACCTCTGTGAACTTCTGATGCCATTTTCATCATTTTATGACACTAATATACTAATATTTTGTTTTTTAATTAAAATTTACTGCTACTCAATCAAAGAGGAAAAAAAGATGGAGTGGTCCACAAATGCAGCCAAATACATCTCATCTTCTCATTGTCTGTCTAAGTGTACCAATGAGCATAATGAATGAAAAATACTGATAAATTCATGACAGCTGAGTGTCTTGATTGCTAAAGGTATTATCTGATGACGCACGGAGGATATCATATCTTCAGTTTAACCTTGCTGCCTTGGCTTTGTAGTGGTAAACAGGAAATTGAACAGTGAAAACGGACAGGAGAGCAGTCGACTCTCTCTCTGCAAGAAGGACACCTTATAAAAGCTGGGTCAAGAAAACGGTGAAGGACAATTGATGAAGAGGAATAGATCAATTTGATTAGTGTTCTCAAATGTTCTTCCATGCCATTAGCACTGCACATCTCAACAGCTTGTCTGTCGCCTGGAGGTTGGCTATCTTTGTCCCTGAATCACACCTGCCAGGCATGCAACAGCATCACAATCAAAATCTAATCCACCTGAGAGGAAAGGTGTCATGGTTAAATATCAGGACATCAAAGTCCATGTTTTGATCCTGCAGATAAACCCAAACAACTTTTAAACAGCTTATACACTAAGCCTTGTGAAATAATTGATGTTAATGTCTGTCTGCCGCTTGTGAGTGTCCTATACTTTGGTATTGATTGTCTGTGCTAACCGTAAGCTGAAAAACCAGACCGAGGGAAAACAAAGCCAGGACCAGAGCTGTGAGAGAGAAAAATAATCAGTCCTACGCTGCCAAAAATCACCCATGATGCTGTTGGTTTGGCAAGCAGCTTAATGACAGCCAAAAGGATCACCAGACTAATCGAAAATGGTGTTAAATGACTTTCTGAGAGGCTGCAACGTGAATGTCTCAGTAAGAGACAGGGAGGGGAAGATAGAGATGGAGAAAAGAAGCGTTGTGACATGTAAACACACAGCGTATTGTAAGTGTGTGTTGGTTAGGGCTGATAAGACAATGGGTCACTGGGGGGGTGGAAGCCTGGAGGAGGAGGGGAGGAGGATAGGAGGACCTGAGTGGCGTCACTGCAGCTGGACTAATGCATAGATTAACACATGACAGTATCTGCAGTTTGTTCACTGCTGCAAGATATGGCAGAGACGGCAGGCCTTACAGACACCTGCCAACAAGATGCAGCGAGTCTGCTTTACAGTTAAAGGCTTCATCGTGATACAACATTTTCTCAAAACGTTTCAGTTTTTCCTTCATCTCAACCACAGGTCCCTCGGGTGAGGCTGTGTAATTAGACACAAGCTGTTGCTATGACTACAGCTGAGTGAGTTCAGCGCAACGTGGTCCGTTTAATGGGCAAGAAGAGATTGTTGCAATAGTATAAATTGCTGGAAAAAGAAGTTTTGACAAAATGATATTAAAACAAGACCTCCCAAGGAGAGCAGTAAAACGTGAAAAAAGAAATAATAAGCTGCTGCTGTTAAAACACTGTGTTGGAAATGATGCTCATAAAAATATCTATTGATTCCTCTACTAGAGGAAGCACCCTACAAGGGACATTTCAGTTTGTATGTGTGTATCTTTTATACTGGAGATTATTCAAGTGCTGATTTGGAGGGGAACTTAAAGGGGAACTCCACCAATTTAATATGTCAAAGTCAGTTTACAGTTCTTAGAGAGTATTGCTACATATGTGGAAAAGTTGAATAAAGCTCTCTCAAGTCTTAGCTTAACAAACACACTCCATGTTGATGCATGAGAGGCACAAGGGGGGCTTGCTATATAAAACCTTTGTGGCTGATGATCACTCTGGCTCTGCTTCTTGAGTGTGACAATAAAACAAGAGTGCAATGCTAAGGCGCTTTCTTTTCAGTCCCCATAAATGGCATTTGAAGGTTACATCTTTCACCACCAAACTGATATTCCTTCTACCAGTGGTATCCTGTGTAGATTAGCCATGTAAACAGTAGGCCTGCCACACCTACTACCTGTTAAGATGGGGATTAGCACTCTGGCCATGTGGTGAACTATTTGTCTCCGCTGCCAAACAAATGTAAAAGAAGGACAACTAAAAGAGAGAACAACACCAGATGTGTTCACACTTGATTAGATCTGCCAGAAAGTGATAAACCAAATCTCAAATCATCCAATGGATCTCTCTTTTGTTCAGTGGGATGTACCCAGCTCATGCTCAGTGTGGGGGCTGAGCTGGCCTGGAGCCACAGTATGCACACACTCTGACCTTGCTTAAGCAGGAAATACTGCTGAATCACACACTCTGTGCACAGAGAAGGGGAATAAAAGTGTTTGAAAAAGTGATCAAGTGAAATACAAGTGAGCTGGGGCTGACAGACAGCAAGCAAGCGACACCCATGTTGTCGCCTGTATGAGGTAAGCTTCACTTACAGCATAAGCACAGGCAGACAGATGGATGAGCTGAGCTGGAAGGGCTCAAAGCTCAGGTGGACTCTCTCTCTCTCTCTCTCTCTCTCTCTCTCTCTCTCTCTCTCTCTTTCTCTCTCGCTCTCTCTGCAAGGTCATACTGCAGCATAACAGAGCAGATTTGTTCCCCCTCACTTTATTTTGTATCGTCATCATCAGAAACAGCAGCTCTGACAGACAGAAAACTGCATGTTTGCAAGACTGAAGCCTCTTCACACACACACACACACACACACACACACACACACACACACACACACATAGCAAGCAACATTTTGCACCCGTGCCTGCTCAGGATTAAACAGCCTGTGGAACACAAAATTGTAGCCCTGACACAGAAACAACAACACATCCAGCAGGCTGCCTGTAACAGGAAGTCAGCAGCCAAACAGCCCCTGCCTCTGACACAGATCTCTGTCACTGGATTTATACTGATACACTGATACAACCTGGTGTCATTTTGACACAGGAAACAGGAGGTTTTGAACATTTCTTTACATCCCTCATAACCAGAAATGGCCTATCTTCTTAAATACCGAGTCATTTAACAGGAATTCGTGTTTCCCTGAACGCATCATGTTGTAGTTAACAGATGAACCTCACTAGGGATTTACTGTACGTAGGCCTAACAAAATAATCTTCTTGCCTTCGTGCTGTGTGCATGAACGCAGAGACAGATAAAACGATACAACTGGTGAAATGTGCAATATTTGGACGGTTCAGTAACACCCATAGGATCTCACTGAAGCCTGTGTGCTGGATTTAAACCTGCCAGAGAAGCGGGGGAGGGGGAGGGAGGGAGCGGGGGATGGGGACCGAGGATGTGTAAAGTGTAAGCTGCTGCAGCCGCTTGCGTGATGCACCGGGGCGCACAGGACACCGTGCACACAAGCAGGAGCGGTGGAAAAGCTACTTACTTCCCGACGAAGTTCTCCAGCACCGAGCTCTTCCCCGCGCTCTGGCCGCCCACCACTGCGATCTGCGGGAGGTCCAGGTTCGCGTTTTGACCGATGGAGGAGAAGGCATCCTGCATGCGGTTCACCAGAGGAATCAATTCCTCCATTCCCCGGTTCCCCATCTTTGCGGCGCAACAGACAGGCTATCTATAAGCAAAGCAGAGAGGGATTTATTTTCTCTTCTCTCTCTGTCTCTCTCTCTCTCTCTCTCTCTTCGTCCCTCCTCGCCACCCTCGCTCTCACACCGGTTCACTTCTCGGTTTGCTCCCACATTGACTGCGTCTCCTCGGTGGGTCAGATCACCTCAGCTCTAGACTCTCTCCCTTCGCCGCCGAGCGCGTACTCTCTTCTCCACCACCAAGCACCGCAGGGGGGAGGAGGAGGAAGAAGAGGAGGAGGAGGAGGAGGAGGAGGAGGGGGATGATCTCTTGTATTTTCCTCAGGAGAGAGAGATCCCTGCAGTTCTCCAGACACACCGCTCGGTGGAGACACTGGTGTACTTTCACTGTGCCGCCTGTCAAACTGTGCTGTTTACAGTTTACAGGAAGTTAGTACATTTATGAGACTCTAAAGTTAGAGTGCATTTAGAGGGGTGTAGATGGTGAATTTGCCACTCAGTTTTTGATGTCATTGCCCAAACAAACATTTTGAGTGATGCACAGATCTATCAGCGGTGCTGAGTCTGTTAGCACCATGGACAGAGACCAAGGGGGGGACTCTAAAACTTTGCTTTTGTTCTTCCAGTATATGTTTTGAGCCACAATGTGAGGTCCAATAAATTTTATTTGTGGTCGCCCAAGAAAAATCCTAATGATTTTGGTGATCCCCTGACTGTTTTTTTTTTTTTTTTAAATCAAGGTCTGCATCCACCTGTCCAACATCTCTGTTGATGGAAAGTAAAGCTGCAACAATTTGTTGATTAATCCATTAGTTGATCAGATCACAACAGAAAAATATTTGGCACTATTTTACGTTTTGATAAATTGAATATCTAAGCTATGATGAGCATTTTCCTTTATTTTAAAGATCAAATGATCAATTGATTGAAAATAATCAGCTATAAAATATAAAATAATCTATCTATCTTGTCTTAGAAAACTGTAAAACTGACACAACCCATACAATATATACTATATGCAATACAGACTGTATAAGAGGTGTGTGTATGTCTGTAGACAATAATGCAGTCACATTGCTGTAAAGTGCTTATTTCAGTGTAAATAAATTTCTGTTTCAGTATTTAATATCCACAGTGCAAGATGCGGGTTCCTGTAACACTGTCATTAATTATTCATATTCGCTAGCAGGCAAGTGTAAAATGTTGATCCTTTAAAAACAAACCATTGGTAAATATAGAAGGGCAGTGGTATTCAGTCTGTCTGTTGACTAAAAGTGTCATTTTAATAGATAAAAGTACATTATCCTAAGCTCCAAACATTATGCAGACATGAGATATTTTCTCCAGACAACCAGCAGAAGGCGACAGGTTACAGTAGTTTCACAACACTGAGGAGACTGGTTAATGTTTCTGCTGTGTGCAAGTTATACCGGGGCTGGGAGCAACTGTCTTACCGTGTGTCATGCTTCTGGCTGGATAATCAACAGTCACCGTCACTCCCCTCTTTGAGAAGTAAGTCCCAACAGCTGTAGGAAACCTGAGGTAAAATGTAGAAAGTATAACTGAGGAGGCGCAGCTGGTTTATCTCTGAGTTAGCCTGCTAGTTCAGAGCTAAGCTAAGCTAACTGACTGGGTTCAGTTACTGAGCGGCGGCTAATGTGGCTTCGTTCATTTTATGGCAGGTGTAGCTTGGTCATTTATTGACTCAGGGTTTCTACTTTGTTTTAGTTTTGAAATAGCATGCCGCTCTTTTACTAAAACAAATAATTAACACGCTGTTCTGTTCATAAAGTTTGCTAAGTGAGTGAAGAAATAGTGCAAGTAAAGCAAAACAAACGTAAATTGTTGTTAGCTTACTTGCTAACACTAGCTAGTTGTCATCGCGAAATATGAGAGCGACCTGTTGTCTGAGGGGGAGGCACTGTTGTTGAACGTGTCTGTAACAAAGAGTAGTTGTGACAGCAGGGCACACATTCACATCGGATTTTCTTTTCTCTGATACAGGGATCTTACGTTTTGAGAGCTGTCAAAACATTGGCACGTCACTTCGCACAGCTGCGGGTCCGTCAACTCACAGAGTAACGGCGGAAATTTAAGCCCGTAATGTTCAACCCACACATCCATCAGCAGCAGCAGCAGCAACAGCAACAGTTTCACCAGCACCTGCGGCAGCTACAGCAACTTTTCCAGCAGCAGCCTCCGCCTCCTCCGCCGCCGCAGCCTCCGCCGGGGCATCATGTCGCCCATCACCACCACCAGACACCGCGGTAAGGACGTTAACTCGAGACCGGGGATTAGGCAGGGCCTCCTGGGTGATAAATGTGCCACTGGCGGTGGCTGAGAGGGAAGCCCTGTCACAACACATGCCAGACTGTACAATCTTCGGTTGGCTGGAAATTTATAAGCATGCAGCATTTTAATTTTGATAAAATATTCCTTCAGATTTGCTGTGCGTTAGTCCATTGGTAAGGGAGCATCAACCACAGGCTCTGAGATTTGTTCTAAATCTATATTTGAAGTAAACATAGGATTTAGTACCTGCAGCTAGAAAGTGATATTAACTGTCCCACTCTAGCAGCACTGTTAACTTGTTACCATACCTCATGTGCTGTCTGTGATATTGTGACCAAGCTGTTAACTACAGCCAAAGCTACACTGTCATCACATACTTACTCAGATGTCAGACAGTGTTCATTAAAAGTTGGACTAATGCCATCCCCTGTTATCTGGTTTCTCCTAAGGTAATATTGATATATTGCAAATTCTATAAAACACTGTTGCAAGATTACTGGCCCCAAACCAAAAACCATGATGACATCACCTCTGTTAAGGCCTCCTGGTACCATCATACAACCTGATTTGTAATACAAAGTAGCCTGTGGGCTTGTGCCATGTTGCCTGTTGCCTGTCAGCTGTTTGGTTCTACATCTTTAATCCTCATACAAACTCAGGTTGCCTCTTGTTTACTCTGGGGATGAGCAAAAGCAGCAGCCAGTACAGCACCACCAGACCCCTGTCTTCACCTGTTTTCTTTGAAGTATTCCCACTGATGTTTGTATTTATTGTTGCGCTACAAGAGAGCACATAGCTTGTGGGGGGGCACAGCACAAATAATTGTGAAATAACAGCTGGCATTTGGAGAGGACATTTGTGTGCAGGTGTCCATGTCAACAAACCGTCATTTTGTTTTTGCCGTTCTACATCAGGATGATGGGTGCGTGTAAAATAGAATTCTAAATTAGTCCGAAGGCAGGCTGCTCTGCTCTGATTGTGGACAAGAATAGATCTTTTAGCTGAAATTCTTTTTCCATAAGGTTGCATCAGTTGAAATAACATGGTATGTTTGCTTTCTTTTGTGTATTTGCTACACAGAGCCATTCCTGTGCCTCCCCAGACAGCCCCTCCTCCCAGGATGGTCAACCTGTGCCAGGCGACCCAGACAACCATTATTGCCCCCAATCCCATGCTGCAAGGGGCCATACTGATGCAGCAGATGCAGGGTACAGAACGGATTACATTTTCAAGTATTTGGAAAAAGGCAGAAGTCCCTATCCCTGCATGTAGTAGCTAAAATCAGAAACAGCATTTTCATACATGATATGTGTAAAATCTTTTCCTGCCCTCCTTTTGTCTAGGTAACATGCGGAGCTTTGGGATGGGGGGACAGCAGTTCCGTCAGTTCTTCACAGCTGGGGCCAGGTCATCCCTGCTCGGGCCGGTTCCCATGGGCATGGCCATCAAGTCCCCCATCATGGGTTTCCCAGCTGCACGGCCTTTTCACCCACATGCTCGCTACTTCAACAATACCACCGCCACCACAGTCCCTTCCTCCTCCTCCTCATCCACCACCACCACAGTAATTACAACAGCACCATTATAATGATTATAATCACTGTGTAGGATTTCAGCTAATACACTTGCTCCATTAGGGTTGTGTGAATCGCAAACGCATTAAAATTTAATGACTGACTCAATCAGAGGCGGTGAAAATGTTCTTACTGTGATGATAGGTAATTTGAATGTAGCCCATTCAAAGACAATCAGGGTTTCCCTCTGTGCTTCACACAGCAGCAACTAAAAGAAACATCAAGTCTTTAGTTAAGTTTGCAACTTCAGCAAATGATGACAACAGTAGAGTTCAGTGGAATAGCAGAATAGCCACACACACAATACTTAATTTTAGAGCTTAAACAATGACTTTATTAATCAACGAGTTGATCGACAAAGACTTAAGACTTAGAAAATTGATAAGTCATACAAGTCATTTTTAAAGCAAAAATGAAAAAAAAAAAAAATCAGTTGTTTCCAGCTTTCTAAAATATAATCAAAACACGCAATATAAATGTTGAATGAGATGAGTTTTTTCCTCTGTTTTCCACTGAATCAAAACAGTGAACAGCAGATTAATGGGCAATGAAAATACTGGTTAATTGTAGTTATGCTTGATAGCATAACTGGTTTTGTTTTTTTCAGGGCAGTTATTGATGGTAAAAGGGGTCAAACCTGAGCTTTAAACAGACAGATCAAGTTCTTTAATGATTTCAACTGCTCTGATTGAATTTAAATAATTTAAAAATAAGATGCAATACGGTTAATGTATTCAAACTGAATAATAAGGCTATTTTCACTTTTAGATGCAAAGTCAAAATCAGTTGTATCCACTTCTAATAAAATCCTCTCTTATTTGTTCTTTTGTTCATGTTGCCTAGCTTCAGCTCTGTCTCAGACTTTAAGGTAGCGCCATGTCAGTTGGGACCAGTGTTGGCGCCAACTTTAATAAACAAGCCTGGCTTCTTTATATACAGTTTATTTGAAATCCTGTTATCTGTCTCTGTGTGCAGGACACCACAGCTCGCCAGCCAGACAGGAAGCGAGACAGCGAGCAGATGGCAGCAGGGAGCACAGACGACCAGCCAGCAGCTAGCAGTACCAATGAACCCGATGATAAGTCTGAAACAGGTACAGCTGCAATCTGGTCAGCACTGAAAGGTGATACAGCATGGGCTGAATATCATATGCAAATTAAAACATGCCTCCATAAACCACAAAACTACTAAAGAATACTTAGAGCAGACCGACGGTGAACTGATGGTGTTTGTAGATAATCTTTTTATTCTTTGTTTCCAACTTTGGTTTTGCATTTTCTACCCACAGATGGTGCCGTGGGAGGAGCGGATGGACCCACACAGATCTTGGAGGAACAGCTTGAAGAACCTGCAGTGAAGAAACAGAGGACAGAGGGGTGAGGAAACCATTTTTATAACTGCTGTGATTGAGGAGGCTCTATAAAATCTAACCACACGTCATCAGTGTTTAAGCTCTTATCCATAGAGGGAAGAAAAATACCTGACCAGCAGGTAGAAGTAAAAGGTGCCCAGTGCTTCCTCTTCTTGAATTCTAATCTTCAACTCACATGCCTTTTCTCTCCTTTCTCACAGGCCAGAGACTATCACTATTGCAGATGCAGATGGGGAGGTTCTTTCTTCAGAGTGTAACAGCAACACAGAGGACAACCAGCCTGGAGGTAAAACACACTTAAGGTTTGGAGCGAGGCTGGCTTCCAATACACAATCTAATAATACACTAAATGCAGTGAATTTTAGGTTTACTGAGATGAATGCTTACTGTACGTTTCTCTTACCAGATTGCATCATTCTGGAAGAAGGAGGCTCTACGGGGGAATCAGATGTTGTTGAGGCGCTGGAAGAGAGCAGAGCTGATGAGGTGAGAGGAGCCTTTTATTTTGTATGTTTGGGTCATATTGTCGTAATGAACAATGATTTTGATGTAACTAAATCACCAAACACAGTTACAAAAGTGGCTCATATTAGGCTGCATGCCAGTTAGGAGTATTCATCATATTCTTCTACATGTCTGTTATATCTGCATGATACTGACCATGGTTTTGCATCTGGTTTGTGAAACCTCTCTGTAGGTGCACAGCTGTTTGTCTGCCCTGTCCCCCTCTGGCAGGCTGAGTGAAGATGACCAGCAGGCTCATTTACCCCCAGAGGAGACGTCACAGGGAAAAGACGCCCCCTTGAGTTCACCAGGCAACCAGGACGAAGGGGAGGAGGGTTCGGCGGAGGGCGCCAACAAGTTCTACTGCTACCTCTGCAGCATTACCTGCCACAACCAGCAAGTGGGTTGAATGTACAGTCACACAGCAGTATTGTGCAGAAATCAAATGTACAGTGATTGTGTTTTACTCTTCTCTCCTTACTTTTCTCTCTGTTGTGTTTTTTTTGTAGAATTTCAGGAGTCATATGAACAGCGTTTCCCACCAGCAGAGGATGATGGAGATCCAACACATGAGCAACGCCTGTCTGGTCACGCTGCTGCCTCGAGTGCAGGAGTCTCTACAGGGAGCAAACAAAGATGGGTCCGTCCAGTCAGCCATTTTGACTTTAACAAGGGAGAGTGTTTTTATAAAGAGAAAATGATCAGTACTACTTGTATGTGTTCTTTGCAGAGAGAGAAAAGCAGACTTGAAGCGTTGGTGTGCCACCTGTCACACCCACTTCACCAGTAGCATCATGGACCACCGTCGCACTGAGGAGCACAAAGTAACCAGCTGCTCACTTTATATATAAGCACATCCACATAATGTAACTGTTGAGTTCAACTGCTGAATAGTGCAAAATGTTAAAAAAAAAAAAAAAAAGTTAAAACAACTTGTCTGATTACTTTAAATGAGAATAATTGATCTGGTGTCCCTCCAACTATCGTCAGCTTGCAAGTAGAACAGCCATCTCCTCCTGCACAGTCTGCAAGAAACACTTCAGGACCTCCCAGATTTTTGTGGAGCACTTGCAGTCCCATGAGCACAGACAAAAAGTGGAGAAGGTATCTGTGTTTATACTCCTAAACACATTATTTTCCCAGGGGCAGAGATGAAATTAAACATTCACTTTGCCGCACTGTCGCCACTTCACCCATCTATTTATTACTGTTTGTCAGCTCCAACAAAAGGAGGGCTGTGAGGCCTTGGCTAAGCTAACTGCCATGGACACAGACGGCTTTTCTTTGGAAGAGGAGGAGGGCAGTGAGGTGGAGGAGGGAGAGGAAAGACAGGGGAATGAAGTAGACCAAGACTGCTCAGAGAAACAGGTGATGCGCAACTTCAACATCAAAATGAAATAAGCTTTCAAATAACACTGGTTGCACATCACAGTTGGTGCATTTATCATAACATAGTTGGTTACTGTGTCTGTGATGTGCTGGTACAGGATGGCTGGTCCTCCGTTAAAGAAGTGACTCTAAAGAGTATGGCCAGTGATGAGCAGTATGACCCTGACACAGTCTACGGTGAGTGACGACTAGCTCCTGATTCTTCACGCCAGAATTCATCTTGTCTTCCTGCCTTTACTTGTAATTTGGATTTACTATTTTGAAATGTCACATTTGACTGAAGTTTCGTCTCTGACTTGCATTACCACAGGGTCCAGTTTTTTTGTTCCAGTTGCGGGTTTTATTTGCAGGCTCTGCAACAAGTTTTACCATTTTGAATCTCCTGCCCTGCACACTCACTGCAAATCACTGACGCACTTCGAGAACCTCAAGGTTGGTTTTTGGTTGGCTGACTTCATTAACCTCATTTCCACTGCTAAAAAGGCAATAGCTTATATAACTGCTACTGCTACTGTTACACTTTAAAGGAATCCTTCTTAAAGTTAAATGGGTGATTAATATTTGCTGTCATTTAAGAGTTATATGTATTTTGTTTTATTGATTGTATAACTCACTGTATCAACTCAAGTGTATTAACTTTGAGGAATTGTCATCAGTATTTTTCTGCTTTCTTTTCTCAGAGGTACAGAGCGTTGCTCAGTCAAAAGGGTGAAGCTACTGAATCCTCCAGAGAATCTCCCCTAGCTACAGACAGCCTCAGACCTGTAACAGGAACCACCACAGACTGGTCAGATGAAAACTCCCTCTCTGATGACACTGGCTTGGTGACAAACGTGAACTCCATGCAGCCCGTCATCACACTCACCCGACTGAAAGTGCAGAGAGAAAACCAGCAACAAGAGGAAGAATCAGAACCTGACCTGACCTCACAGGACCTCACCACCACCTCAGTGACCTGCACTGGCAGCACAGACCAAGACCTCAGCCTCCACAGCAAAGAGGAAGGCACCACATCCCAGGCGTCTGTAGTTCAGGAGAGTCCCATTGAGCTGCCTGCTGGCAGCAGAGAAGAGCCAGACTCTGAACCGGCAGCTGCTGCAGAGGATTTTAATGAAGAGGAGGAGGAAGAGAGGGAAGCTCCTGCTGTCACAGGGAAAAAGAACAGCACAGGAAAGGCAAAAACCACGCCCAAACGCAGGTCAGGGAGGGCCACGAACAGACGCTGAGTCACAGATGCGTTGTGGAAAGACAAGAAACCTGATGCGACCTCAGCACAGGATATGTCAGAGTTTGAAGAGGTGCTTTCACAAAAGAGCGACCAAGAAATGAACAGCCCAGCCTCTCTTCATGTTGGAAAGTCTGGATTAAACACAAACTGACAAATAGGAAGACAGTACATTGTAGCTGAACATGACTTGTCATGTGAATTGCTCTCCCAGGGTGGGAAATTAACACCTCACAGTTATTAAGTGTATTGATAGTGGGTAAGCCTCTTAATGTTGGCTCCCAGTGAGATAATTATGTTCTTGAATAGGTTATTTATTAAATTACAGAATAAGATAAGAAGAAGATAAGAATTATAAAGTATAAACATCTAGTCCAAAACAAACCTTCTCCATTCATCCATTTGAATAAGGAGAAGCTCCTTATTTTGAATACCCACTAGAAAACCCAGAGTAGACACACAATGCAGTGTCTAGTTCTGTTCCACATACTAATATATGATTAGGTTTTGAGTATGAGGTGTGTTCACACTGTAAAAGTGACAAATTACTAAAAAAAGAAAAAAAGAAAGAAAGAAAAAGCTTGATTGTTTTTTGATGGATACCGTTCTGCCACAGCTGCAAAACATAAAAATAGATTGTGGATGAAAATAAAATTGCAGGTAAAATAGATTCTTGAATGCCCCAGGTAACCGAAAAATAACTATTAAAACGTTGTGTTCCAAAGTCGCAGCTAGATTGACTTGCATTGGGATATTTCAGCCTGGACCACTGTAGCTGATCGATGGATTGCCATGAAATTTTCTACAGACATTTCTGGTCCTCGGGATGTCTGCTGCTAAATCTGACTTGTCCTCTACCGCCAGCATTCTCACTTATCCAGTTAAATACAGCATGTACGTATTTGTACACACATTCATGGTCCCCAGATGATAATTCCTCTGGACTTCATGACTTTTCCTTTGGCACAACCATGAGGTTCACATTTCTTGGCTTCTCAATGAAATGTCTTGACATTTGTCAATTGGATTTCCTTGAAATTGAATTAATGATCCCCGCAGGATAAACTATAATAACTTTGGTGATACCTTAGTTTTCTTTTAGCACCATCAGCAGGTCAAACTTCCAAACTGTTCAATAATTAGTTTTTGACTTAATACTGACTAAATACTAGATAACCTGAGCTTTACAAAGCTGTAGACTTTAAGCCTCATTTGGACACTAACTGCAGAGATTGTTGCAGTCTGCTGTGACAATTAGTAGTAGTAGTAGTCTTTACAAGGAGTATCTACTTTGGAACTGGGGCACATTGACTGATTTAAAATAATATAAGCTAAAGACAAATTAACATAAACAAAAAAGGTGTAGTATGACATGAAGTTTCTAAAACACTTGAGAACACTTTTTAGGTTTCCCCATCTTTAACTGGAAATCTTTTATTCACCCACATTTCATGCCTAAGTATTGCAATCACTGTAATTACCTCTGACCCTCTACAGTGTCCAGTCTTTTTAAATGTGGCTGTGTTTAAGAAAAGGCAGTGACTGATAGATTTTCTCACCACAATGTTAATTTCCCACCCTGCAGTGTCCTGGAGGAACAGGAGGTTGGCTGACTGTCAGTTTTTTTGTTTTTTTTTTGCAAATTCTCTAGCGAGCTAGATGAATGATTGTTAACTTATAATAACCTACAGGGGTAGAAGACTGATGGTTAAGTGGAGACGTTTTCCACATTGCTAACCACGTAGCACACGCTTTTAGCGAGCTGAAATGTAGAATGTAACCAAATTAAGTGTTTGCGCAGGTGACAGCTTTTGATTATTATTTTTTTTAAAAGTGTTAAAATGGTACTTTGGCTTGAGTACTGAGAAACGCTCAATCTTGAAACTGATAATAGCTTTGTTCGGGGCGTTTAATCATCTTTTTTTCTCTTTTTTTGACATTTTAGGGTCAGGTTGATGTTGTGCTTGGGGCAAAAAAAAGTTGTCAGCAGCTGTTACCTTTTCATTGTAACAGTACAGCACAGATTCTTATTGGCCTACTATCAGCAATAGGGTTTTTTTTTGTATGAAGAATCTAAAAACTCCCAGCTGAACCTATAGGAGCTCAAGAAAACACCTTTTACATCTGCATACATTCATTTGCAGAAGAAAACCCCTGTATTCTTGAAATGTTAAGGCAGCTCTTAAATGAGCATCTACAGCAGCAGACAGCTTCATCAACATGTCAGGGGCAAGAAATGAAAGGCTTCTGCTAACAGCCAGGCAGAGAGTACAAATTATAAGCTGTCGCTGACTCCTCACGTTCACATATCTCTTATTTTGAAATTTGAAAGCTTGACATATGCTGCTTGAAGCTTAAAAGACTGCAAAGTAGTTGTTTGTTTGTTTTTTTTCCCTTCTGGCTGGATGTTGGAGGTTGCATCTTCATAAACCCACATCAGTCTTTCAGCTCAGAATTCATAAAGATAAAAGCATTTGCATAGATCTGATTGTGTTTGGTGTCACATTCCCATGGACATTTGTTAAGTGTGCCTACATTTAAAATGAAATCCTGTCATATTTCCATGGATATATAATGATCCTATGGGAATTCACAGCACAAAAATATAGCAAAAGTGGTGTCTGTGTTTATTTGCCTCCAATTTGCAATTACTTTGATTTTTTTTCTTTCCCTCTTAATGAAGATGTTTTAGTTGGAATGCACTGAACAGTTGGAGTCACACTTCAGCTAAAGGTCCCAATATTATCTGTAAGGAAAAACCATGAAGTGTCTGTAGGTATTTAAAGTAGCAAACAATCCTTACAAATGTTCAACTCTGATGTGAAGCACCAGTGGACTATCCCAGTCATAGACTATATAAATGTATAATTTTGGTTCCAGCATTTCAGCAGTCACATGCCACCACAAGGCATGTGTATACAAGGATGTTTTACTTCCTTCTTCACAACTAGTGTGTTGCTCTGGAAACAGTTCATCCTCCATGTTAGAGAAGGATAATTTAAACCACAAAAGGCTGGCTGACACATGTAGCAACTCTGGTAGTCATGGTCACACGCTTAGTATTGTATCATGCTCTGTCTGAAGGAACGAGACATGATCTTTAGCTCTGAAGCAGAAGCAGCAGAGAGAGAAAAAGGACATGTAAAGGATAATTTCAAACAAAGCTGTATGTTTCTTATTGTATTTTTATTCAGCTACTGACAAACTGAAATGAACAAACAGGTGATGTTTTCTAATTGCTGGAAGTTTAATGTATTTTTGGATGTTTGTTTTCTGTTTGGGGGTCATTTTAATTTATATTAAAATGTCTGACAATTCCCATGCTTTGCTGATTTCATTTTTACTATTTTTCAAACAGATCAGTGAAAATGAACAGGGCAGCACAGTGTAGCTTTACAGTCATGCTGAAGATTGAGCATTAGAAACACTGGTAGACAAATGGAATGTTGCATATTTAATGTTTTGGGACAACACATTTTGTAATTCTAGAGATTGCACAGATATTACAAACCTGATGTTGACACTCGGTGGATACTTTCTCTAAAGCCAGAAACACGCAACTGACTGATCATGAATACTGACTTATAAGCTTGTGAAGAGTCTGTACAACATACAGTGTAGCCTACCATGGACATTAGCGGGATCCTATAGTTTGAGCACTGGTTGACAAGATTAACACGACACCTTTAAAAATTACCTTTCTGATATGTTCCTGGCTTTAAGAATTGCCCTCATGGCGTCCCACATGAACCTGAATGCTACTCAGAGGGAGGCAGCTTTTTACATGAAAACACATTTGACTTTGAATTCAGCATGTCTGCAACTGAGTAGTGCAAAGTAATTGCGATGTCCAACTTGTATGAGAAGCTGCTGGACGTCGATAAACTCCAGTCTACTCAGGAACCAAACACCAGCACATCACAGTTCAATACAGGAGAAAAAACTGCACTGCATTCAGTGATGGAGGAGATGCAAAAATATCACTGTGGTACACACGTCTGCTGATGAGGGTATAAATTCACAAAGGAGTCAGACAGGCATGGACTACACAGATCAGGGGTCACTAGTCCAAAAAAACAAGAGGTCAGAAGTTGAGTGAACTTTCATAAATATTTCTATCCCTGGACTCATCTGAACCCAGTCCTCTCCATCTACTCGCTCTTCTCACTCATTTGTGAGCCCCCACTGTCCTCATTCGGGTCCTCCTTGCTGGACGAGGAGTCCCCGTCTGCTGGATGATGCTCCTCCTGGTTTTGGGAGCCGAGCAGCTGGGCCCTGAACTCCAGTCGGGCCTGCCGATTGGACTCCAGTAGTTCGTGCAGTTTGCCATTGAGTGCATCATTGCGCTCCTCCAGGTCATCGAGATAGGAGTTGATCTGATCTAGCATGGAGTTGATGGCAGCGTATTCTGTAGATAAGCAGCAGAGAGGTTAGTCTTTTCTGTCATGGAGAACAAAGGTGTTTTCTATCTATCCTTCTGTCCCAGATACTCTCATTTGTTTAACAGGATTAATGCTGTCAAAATTACCCATTTTTGACTCTCTATTACTATCTGTAGCAGTTTGTTTTAATGTCTAAATGGCTGGCACAGACAGGAAGAGAGCAAATTCCATTCTCAATGAACAATACATCTAATTTGACAGATGTGCAACACCTGCTCAGTCTCAGGAAATCAACAACAAATATTGGTCTTCAGACTGTTAGCAGCACTTAAACATAGCTTGTTAATGTATCAGTGAATTTCTAAACAAAATTCTCATTTTATTTTACTGGATAAATCAATATGAGGACATTAAGTATCTAAAGCTGAAAAGCAGAAAGACAGTGAACACAACTGAAATCAATGTAAGTCTATGAGAATACCCATAATAATATTACTGGAGAAGGTATAAAGTCAGTTAACCAATATCTTACCATACACTTAAATGGGTGTGACATCTCAATCAGAAAGGCGGTGAAGCCGCTAAGCTAGCGAGTCACCTGACCTGCCGTCTTGGTTTAATGTTCAGTGGACTATCCACTTCACTGCCTTAACCACCAACATCGATTACAATAAATGATTAGCTCGTTACCTTCTTCGCCGAATTCGTCTTCGTCGTTTATGATACCATCGTCCATAGAGATGTTTGGATCTCCATTTGGTCCAGACATTATTCAAATACTGACGTTTGTTACTTTGAAACAGTTACTTTCTTTTCTGTCAAGCTAGCTGGGCTGCCAGCTAACTAGTGTTAGCAAAGGACTCTGCGAGAAACAGTTCGAACTCAGCAGAGATAAGACCAGGTGCAATAATAACAGTTTACTTTAACCTTATTTTCAGACGGTTTCTGTAATCCTACAGATCCCAGGAGGAAATCTCCGTAGATGATAGCAGCTGCGGCTATTAGTTTGACCTGCCTGTCATCTCCAGACGTCAGACGTTTGTTTACGGAAGCAATGAATTATGGGAGAAATGTGGGCGGGGGTTAAGTTATCAGCAAAGAGTTTTGTAGTTCTAAGTAAGATGACTCACTCTGTACAAATATCCTACGAGGGACTTCAGTAAAAATGTAATTTCATTTCTATACCCGAGATTCATTTCTATCTGTAAACGTGTTTACGTTGCTAGTACTGCTTCGTCTTTTTCAGTTAAAGTTTCTTCCGCTTTCGCCGCAGCTTAATCGTCGACTACACATATGGTTTCCGAAAATACGAACCGAGTGGGTCCTCTTTTATTTTCGTACTCTTTGTCTCTGAGCTGTCAGCTGTCAGTCATCTGACTGCACGCGCAGCTAATAAATAAATAAATTTGTTAAATCTGGTAACACAAAAAAACACCAAAAACAAATAAATATGAAAATAAAGAATAAAAACTCATCTGAAAACTTAGAGACAAAAGATAAATAATAATAATAATTTTAATAGCTTCTGTAACCAAACGATAAAAAACGCAAAAATAAATAAATAAGCAGTTTGAATCCTAATGATAATAATACCATCCGCACTACTCAGTGACATAATATTAATATTAATATATTCGTTTTAGACTAAGGAGGAAATAAAAGCGAATTAAATCAAGAACCACTAAAATGCCTGATACCTTTTAAGTATTTCTTTCTCCTCTTTTCTTTTCTTTTCTTTTTTTTGTGAATTCAATGTGCTCCCGTTGATTTAATCAGGTCGTTTTTTTGTTTGTTTGTTTGTTTGTTTGTTTGTTTGTTTTACCGTGATGATACCTGGATGGGAAACTTACGCGGACCTTCCTCACTGTGATCAGTGGATGGCGCCAAAATATCACGCAACAGAGTCTGTGCAGCCAACCCACGTGTGGACACTTCCTGTAAAGGGGGGGTGGCCTGATCAACACACTACAAGACCTGTTTTGAAGTGTTTTTAAACTATGGATGATTTACCTGCGGACCTCAGAGCATTTCTTCCTAACCACCCTTTTCTTCAGCTCACAGACGGCAAGAAGGTTAGCGAGCAAATTACATCGCATCACACGAAACACACTTTCAGTGTGATGCTAGCCGTGTTGCTAATGTACCACATGAGCCATGTACTGTGAGGTGTTGTGATGACAAGATGTGTTGACCAAGGCTGAAAAACTTTGATTACCACGGTTGTTGCTTACACCGAGCCAAACTACATCAACACCAGCAGATGTTTTGTTGTTTCAGATCAAATGCACACTGAATGGCCACGAGTTGCCGTGCAACCTAACGGAGGTGCAGAAGTTCACACAAGGGAAGAAATATGAGAAACTCAGTGCTGCAGCAGAGTTCAACTACAGCCAGTATGAACCACACATTGTGCCAAGCACAAAACAACCGTAAGGATGATTTTTATTTCTCCTGTCTGTCAATCAGTGCCTGATTGCCCCTGCAGTGGTGTAACTGTCAGGGAAATGCCAGAGTTTTTTAAAACTGAATCTGTCAAGCTAATCTGCACTTTGTAATGTGTTTCCTGATGTTTCCTGTGTTTTCCAGCCTTAAGCTAATCTGCACTTTGTAATGTGTTTCCTGATGTTTCCTGTGTTTTCCAGCCTTCAGCTCTTCTGCAAGCTCACCCTGAGACACATCAACCGGACAGCCGCACCACATCCTAAGACATGTCAACGGCAAACGCTTCAAAAAGGCCCTCTCCAAATGTCAGTCCATCACTAATCCACATGCACAGCACTTTTTAAACACAGTTTATTAACTGGTGATTTACTGAAATTCTGCATTTTGAGCATAGGGGATGTTACACTCATAAAACACTAGATTTTCAGCATGAGACCCTTCATTCAGAAGGGAAATCAAAGTAATCTGATGTATCTGATTTAAAAAAAACTAATATTTCTGTTAGCACTTCTCTGCTGAACAACAGAAACAACGTATCATCATGTTAAGTTTTTATTTATCAAAAAAAGACAGTGTCTTTCCAGGAAGTTACAAGTCACAATAAAGTTTTGATTTCATAAAGATGGACTTCAACATCTGTTTCAGGTTTACACTGTAGTATTGCTTCAGGTCTTATCAGTGTCACCACTGTACCTTGATCTGTCAAAACACCTTGATAATATTACTTAACTTACAGAAACCGTGACATTGTACTATCATTGTTAACAATATTCAGTTTACATTTAGCTGTGTGAAACAAACTCTGTCCATGTAATACACTGCATATGTGATCTGCTGTTTAGGCTGGTACTTGATCGCTGACGTGACTGTCTCACTCTCGCTCTAGATGAAGAGTGTGTGAAGCAGGGCATTGACTTCGTTCCAGCCAGACTCAAACAGAAAAAGCCCAAAGACAGTATGGAGGAGGTCAGTCGTGGGAGGCCGTCAAAACTCGGGGGCGGCGTGTGGGAACCCTCATCCAGCGACGAGGATCACAGCGACTCCGAAGACAGCATGAGCGACCTCTATCCCCGTCAGTATCCCAAGCGCATGCTCTGTAGTCATATCTGCTTTTATTATGTAATGTCTGACCCTGTGTCACAGAGGTGAGAGCGTCTGCAGGATTTCATCCCAGGCTGAAACCTAGTGAATTCACTGACTAACAAACACACTGTCTATCCGAGGAGTGGATAAAAATCAGCAGTATAATTTCATTTAGTTAGTTAGTACAGAATTTGACTCCCCAATGCAACTGAGTCCAGATATGCAGATTCACTGTAGGGTTGCTAGTTTTACCTTGCTGTAACATGGTGCTATATTTTCCTACAGCGTCCATGTTCACCTTAAAAAACCCAGCAGAAGAAAGTATGGAGGGTGACAGGGATGAGGAGGAAGACGACTTCCAAACAGATGAAGACGAGGAGATGGAGGTGGAGAAGCAGGTGCAGGTGCAGAAACGCAAAAAGGTGTGTATGTCGAATGTGTATCTGAGGTAACATTTGTGTATTTATCGGCATTATAATGAGTTTTTCCTCCCACAGACCTGGAAGTTATGCTGTCATATTTCTGTCTTTCAGGTGCAGGGCGGTGGTTTCCAGAAGAAATTCAGAAATAATCACTGGAAATCAGGGCGTAAGAAACGTGGGAAAGTGCAAAGTGGAAAGTAAAATGTAAAGCCGTACCTGTATGGTATTTTTATACCTGGTATTTTGTCAGGGAGCTGCTCTTACAACCAGTTTGTGTGGTGTAGTATTCCAATGTCTGATCCAGCCTGACCTTTGTATAAATGAACATGGCATCACTGCAACACAGCAAATCAGGAGTTTTCTGATGTTGTGATGATCTTGCACAGTTTCAACAAGGCAGGTTTACATGATGTGGAAAGTGTGTTTGTGGCAGCTGGCAGGTATTTTGGACTGGACGAGTTGTGTTTTCTGGTTCACAAGCAGGAACACTGGCATAAAATACAACTCTGTTTGGACTCTGAAACATTGTCTGTGCTTGTTTTTTCTACCAGCCGTTGCCTGTAAAGCAGCTCAGAAGCATGATGTGACACAAAGATTCAGACACAAACTGCTGCAGACCACATATCAATAATCAATCACCATTTTCTGACAAAGATGTGCTTTTGGTTAATTTAATGCAGAGTATTTTATACATCATTTAGATTTTAATGATTCATAAGAGTATAGGCATTTCTTACTAAATGAGTTGCAGCTACAATTGAAGCATGAAAATCACCACCTTACCTCCCACTGCTGGTGTAACTGGCAAATAGTTTTTCATATGGTCATCATGGCGCTGTCTTGTTTTAGCTAGCAGTTCTCCCAGTGCCTCAGTTAATTAGTGTTTTTACTTAATAATAGACAGATCTTGGACAGCATCACTGTGCTGCTGCAAAATAACATCTAGTTGAGGGTCGTTGTGAGTTTGTGGTGTGTATAGCTGATTAGATGTCCTCATTTAATGTCTAGTTTACATTTTTATCTTGACAGTGTCAGTGTTCTTGTGTACTATCACATCATCTGTTTCCACTTCCGTTTGCCTCTGTGTCGATGTTCAAGGCAACTTTTTGTGCATTTTGTGCAACGTTTAAATACTCAATACTAGGTCAGAGTTACTGCTGTGCATTTGAATAACACCTGGATTGGTCTACACCCAGCCCCCTATTCTGCTTGGCAAACAGAGGGTGTACAGACCATGTTCCTGAGTCTTTGGTCTTGACAGTTAACAAGCCGTCTGTAAGCTACGGCCCCTATGGCTCATCGTCCTCCCACCAACTTCATCTCAGGCAGCAGCAGCAGCCAAATGTCTGACTCCTCTCTGTCTCAGCTGGCTGTTCTCCATTCTGCTAACACCAACACCACTGTGGGCCAGCCACGCGTATCAACAACTTGCTTCAGCAAACGTTATTGTGTTACACGGTGTCCCTCCAGGTTGCAGATGGATTCATGTTGGGAGAGGACTTTGGGGAATTTTGATGAGGGGCCAGGGCTGCAAGGAGGCGTGTGGAGTTGGAAGAAGTTGTTCAATAAAAGTGAGAGGCCCAGCAGCAGCAGCCTTTCCAGCTATTATATCATTTCTAGTATAGGATTGGTTCAGTTTATTGGCAATGAATGGGTGACGAGTGTCAGAAGAATTACTCACACGCTTTACTTATGTAAAAGTTAGTGTTTTACTATAAGTATCAAAATTAAAGGCATTCACTATTCAAAATGGACTCATACCGTGATAAGTACAGAGCCCCCAAGGTAATGAAAATGTATGGTTTTTTATCATATGCACATAAGATGATAATTTGTCATAAGTTATCATCCTGGTAGTAAAGTTATCAATTAGGTAATAGATTTCAAAGAAATGGGACTTTGTGGGCTTTATCAGTTACTCTGTGTAAATCTCAACTTGCAGAACTTCACACACCTCCAGCCTGAGTAGGACTACTCAGTCACACACCTCAGAATCACTCAGTCTGCAGGGCCTTTAACCTATAATGCTACTTGAGATTTTATACGTTGATCACATTTTTGTCTGTAAAATCTAAATAAATAGTAACTATGGCTGTAAAAGAAATATGGCAGAGAATAAGTACACTATTTATCTCTGAACTGTAGTGGAGTAAAAGTAGAAAACAGCATGAATTCGGTACAGTAACTGAGTAAATATACTCAGCTACCACCTTTCCACTACTATTGGTGACAAAAGAAAAACTTGGAAGCAGTGCTCTCTCACCGAATGACACAGCAGCCATTCTCAGAGAGCAAAGGGTGACTTAATGATTTGATGAAACTCATGTGAATCATATGTTGTGGCTTTCACGGTCACCAGATTTAAGCCCAGCTGAACACTTATGAGAGATTATAGACATGTTCAACAGCGCTAGCCGTCACCATTATCAAAACACCAAATGAGGGAATATCTTTTGGAATAATGATGTTTCATCTCTCCAACACAGTTTTATTGACTTAGGTTTGTTTGAGTGGTACATATCCTACCACTTAAAAAGACTACCATTTATTTTTGAATGCATTCATTTCATGTTTAACTCAATAAAGAACATTAAAATTGTTATTATGAGTAGGAGACATATGTCAGTATTAATTAACATTAATTAATATGTTGTTTTCACATTTTTATTAATATATTAGTATCAATATACCAAATGCAGTGGTACTTCAGTCC
The DNA here is from genome assembly GCF_001640805.2 of Lates calcarifer. NCBI lineage: Eukaryota > Metazoa > Chordata > Actinopteri > Centropomidae > Lates > Lates calcarifer. The sequence continues at coordinate 11,857,153 of NC_066841.1, read as the reverse complement.
TTGTATTTGTATTTACTTTAGTATTTCCATTTTTATACTACTTAATACTTCAGGTCCACTGCATTTATTTCACAGCTGTAGTTACTTGTTGCTTTTCAAATTTTTTTTTTCTTAAAACGTGTATAATAGTCCCACCTATAAAGTACAATCCATCATTTACTTTTTAATAAACAGTAATAATACACATCTGTCCAAAAAGTGTAACCACCTATTAAAAGCTGCATGAGTTACACAGTGGAGTGCACATTTCGAGGGTTGAACATGGCCGTGCCTTACACTTTATGGTTTAAAAATGAATTCAAGTGGAGTGGAGAGTATTAATTTGTGCTTGTTTACATGTGTAAAACCAGTAAACAACGCCGGGTAGCGGCGTCAGGCCCCTGGACGGATCAGTATACGTGGCATACAGCGGTTGCAGTACCATGTAGGGGGGCTCTGAGTGTCTCGTCAAATCGCGGGGCATTGTGGGGCGGAGGCGGCCTTTCTCTGCGTCCAGGCGATCGGGAAATCTTCAAGTAAATAACGTTAACAGGGGGAGGAACAGTCGTAGCGGAAAACCCAACACATAAGAAATTGTGTTGAGCTGAGCCTAAATTATTAAATACCGTAATATTACACGAATATGGGGCAGGAGGATCTCATGAACACAGCCGAAGACGTGGCGGACCAGGTAACTTCAACCTTAGCGAGACAGTTATTAACGCTAGCCGCTGTTAGCATGTTAGCCGCTAAGTAGTTTGTCAGAGAATGAAGTAACGCTGGGCTCCTGGGTGTTCCCTTTCAACATTTTGACGCCTTTAATAATCGTTTCTGTAAGTTCACGGTAGCTTGTTGGCGGCGTTAACATCACCGTGCATTAACGCAACAGCTTAATTACTCGTGTTTTAATGTGCATGACATATGGTTGAGGTGTCTGGTCCTGTCATGTGTTTCCATATGGATATGATAACGTTATTATTTCACACAAAGAGAAAGTGAAACTATTGACCAAGCAGTGGTCGACTAATTTAACTAAGGCTTAGCTAACAGGTATGCATTTGGCAGCTAGTTAGCTTGTCGCCTGTAGCTACCCGGTTTATTAACTGTATCACAGGCGAGTCAGTGCCAGCCAGCAGTTGTGAAATCACTTAGCTTAGCTACCAAGTTACTGACTAACACTCATTAGTCATGTTGTGTATTTTCTCCTAACTGCTTTGCATGGTTTATGGGTTAGGGTTAGACAGTTGTTTTCTTTCCTAAACTGAGCATTTGCATGGCCTTGACAGAGCTGCTCCACCACCCAGGTCATCCCAACAACTGGACGTGAACCTTACCTTCACCTTATAACACATGCTGGAGCTCGTTTTCTGTAGCTGGCTTTGTCTTCTTTTATGCTTTTTTTTCTGTACTGGTGGGACAACAGGCAATGCACTAGTCTATGAAGAAGTGCGCTAAGATGTCAAGATCAGGTTTCAGGTCAGGCTGTGAACCTTGCTAGTGTGTTGAATGGGGGTAGTTAAGTTAGTTAAGTTTGTGTTGTGTGCCGTCTGTCCTGTGGAAACTTACCATAACATGGCTCATTTTAGGCACCTGTGCTGCAGCATTGTGTGCTAGATTCATGGCTTATGTTTTGCGGGACAGGCCTGACTTGATGCCAGCTCTCTCCTTGGAGGAGTACTGTCAGTTCATATATTAAATCTCGGAGTTAGTTCTGTGTATGTTCATGCCAGTTGTGTGGAGCAAACTAAATCCACATGCCAGTAAATTCTCCACTTCCCTAATGAGATTACACCTGATTGATTTATACACTCCTACCACAAGCGCTCTGTGCTCTGCATTGTAAAAATGACAGGCAAAAGGAAGCTGTAACGTCAACAGCACAGTTAGTTTGCTTCGTTTGAAACTCTGCAAAGCCTGTTTTAAGGGCACATCTTTCACTAATGGGTCCTGAGCTAACATGTTTCTTACACTTACTCTACAGAATGGTCTATTTCTAGGCTGTTGCAGCAACCTCGGGCTTGTTCAGATTGGTTCCCAGTTCGTCCATTCATGTCCCATTACAGCAGTCATGGTGGGAGTTGGTGGATGCTGATAGGCCGGCGAGGTCTGACAGTGCTGATGTGGACTGCTGAGTAGGCGGGGAAGGGGGCAGGTCACAGTTGCCTCACAGTGTGTCACTGGAGTGTCTGAAAACCTGGTCATGAATTCTGTTTGAGAGAGGAACACAGGATAGTTACTTTTTCTTTCTTTTTTTTCCCCCTTTTTTGTTTAAACATTCAGTATACTCCAACTGATACAAATGGGCCTTTTGGGGTTGTAGCATGGAGGCACACCCCTGTTACCCTGTCATTGTCTTGAGATTTGTAGATTGCAACAGGACTTCTACCCTGCATCCTTTTTGCTCTTTTGAAATCAGTTACATCAGGTTATTATGTTAAGTTCCAGTTAAAAGTATTAGCAAAGGTGCCTTTTTAGCTTTTGTTTTTTTGGATTAATATTTCAACACAAGTATTAGAGAGGGAGAGTCACATGCGGCCTCTAATGCTCACACAATTAAGTGATTGTCTGATTTTAGATTTTTAACTTTAAATGATTTAGTTGATTAATTATTGAAATAATTACATAATACTACTTGATGTTAAAAAATAGTGTATGAGATTTCCTGACTAGTCTGAAAATGGAAGAAAGAGAAAAAAAATCACCAAAACTAATTAACATTGTGCACTTACTTTGTTGCAGTTACCTACTAAAGCAGTAAAAACTTGTTCCACAGGTCACCATGCATAACTATCATAACCTCAGGTACAGATGTTGTATTGTTTCTCTGACTTAACTAGAGGATCTACACTGTTTACCAACTGGTCTTCCTTTGAATTTGTCCCATTTGGTCTTTGAGATTGACCAAGGCAGCAATTCTGCTTTAAATGACTGTCGTTTCGACGTTCACTAGCATGACCGTTGCATTCAAATGACTAGTGGGTTAATTCCCATCCCTATTATTGACAGTGTAAATAATGATTAGTAGACGCCTGCCCTTGGCTTTTAAAAAGGGGTCTTTAGGGGATTTTTGTTGAAATTCAGTTTTGTTACTGCTTGGTGACCCAGAATAATGTCACAGTTTGGCTGTTGTAAGCAATCTCAGGAGCACCTCAGGAACCACATCCTTTAAGCGCGCTTCTTTAGACGTCACTTCATCTTGATTCCTGTCACTCGCTCACCTTCTCGGTTTCCTCCTGTTGTTTAGTTCTTGCGGGTAACCAAACAGTACCTGCCCCACCTGGCGCGTCTGTGTCTCATCAGCACCTTCCTGGAAGATGGCATCCGCATGTGGTTCCAGTGGAATGAGCAGAGAGACTACATCGAGGCTACCTGGAGCTGTGGCTACTTTCTGGCTACGTGCTTTGTGCTGCTTAACCTCATAGGACAGCTGGGTGAGTGAATGTGAGGCAGGTTAAGGTCAGGACAAGAAATGAGTCAACTCAGGTTTTATCTTTGTAGGAAGTTATATGTTAGTGCTACAGTGTGATGTGTGACACATCACACAATTTTGGTAACAGCAGTAAGAGGAGTGAATACATTTGCATAAAAAATGAGATAATTATTTTAATGCTTGCAGAATGAGATGAAAAATTAGATAAGGCCTTGCATGTTTTGAAACAGTTTGAAGTAGTGAAGTTAAAAGCAGCAACAAAATGCCATACGTCACTATACATTTTGGCAAATAAGTTATGTTTATGAAAAATTACCTGATGTATTTCAGTACCACTGTATCTACAGTTTGTAGAAAGTGGTGCAATAAAAGCAAGCACAGTGAACATTACTTCTAGGATATAAGTCATCTTGCTCATTACAGGTCATAGGAGACTGACGAGACTGCCAACAGGCCCACTTGTCCACGAACACTTTGAGTATCGCAGTGGGTGTGAAAACGCTTCCCTGAGCTCCTTAAACTTTGAAGTAGATTGGCTGCAAGAGCAGACTCTTGCACCCTGCATGCTGATGAAAGCATCAGCCAAGATGTTTTGCTCCCATACACTTACAAAAGCTGTACATACAAAAACTGGGTTAAAAAAACATATATTTAGCTGTGCTTTATTTTGGTGACAAACTACAGTTTTACAGTCTTTTTATTTTTCTGCAAGAATAAAAGATATTTCAAATAGATGTCAGGTTCCATTCTTGTTATGTGTTTGAGTTTGGTATAAACAGTACACATCCATGGACCCACTGTACCACATATTTTGCATATTAAATGAAGAGGTCATTTATCAAAGCTCTTGTATCAGATATAGCAGCACCTACAACACAGTGTGAACATCCATTTAACAAGCCAGAAAACTTTAAACAGTTGTTCTCTGCAAGCGCACTAGCAAGTGAAATTTGTTGTTTTACCCAAAGAAAAGATTTAACAAAAAAACAAATTTGTTATGATTAATGCAGATAACATGGCACATTCTTATATCTTATGTTGGCATTTTTCAATGTGGAGACAAAAATGCAGAGTAAAACAAAGGGTATTATCACCACACTGGCTATAATAACCTTGCCTTGTTGTGTCTCCTAACAGGTGGTTGTGTCCTCATCCTCAGTAGAAATTTTGTACAGTATGCCTGCTTTGGATTATTTGGCATCATAGCACTACAGGTGAGAATAGGGACATCATAATTACTTTTTAAATATACATGCTCAGCAATATGTTGTTGTGTTTAATGTGGAATATTTTGTCTTTTTCTTGCCAGACTGTCGCATACAGCATTTTATGGGACCTTAAATTTTTGATGAGGTAGGTGTCACCGTTAAAAATATTACAATTAGTGAATAATTGTTGTTTATTTCACAATGGCTGCTGATTTCTGATGTTAATTTCTGAATTTCACTGATTATAATCATAGATTACACCTGGTTTAGTTAGAAAGAATGCAGTGCTTTGTTGTGGCGATGGAAACATTAACTTGCTTGTAGTGGTAGTAAAAGCATCTCAGTTGTCAAGCAGACAACATTTACGATTACTGTAATTACTGTGGACAAGACCTGTGATTTATTTAAATATCAACAGGCCAGATGAGTCATCAGCCATCTGAGAAATCTGTTTAATGCAGTGCTATGGTGGAGTTTTCTCTTTCTGCAGTGTCTGTACTTTTAATTCATGAGCTGTTGGTTGTTTGTATACAATTAGAATATAATGTATTTCCATGATCAACAAGTTGATAGACAGAAAATAAAGAATGCCAATCTTAGTAGCTAAGGAAACATTTAAGCTGTTTCCTCTAAAAATACCTACTCTGTGTTAAACAAAATAATAGTTGGAACTGTGCTAATTTCAGTCAATATTTGGCTACTGTCAGCCTCCGCAAACCTGACTGTATTGTGTGCACTCTGTATTCCAGACATTTTTCTGCAGGTCTGACATGTGCTGTCTAAAAATAACCACCCTCTCTCTCGTCTCCCAGAAACCTTGCCCTCGGAGGTGGTCTGCTCCTGCTGCTGGCCGAGTCTCGTTCAGAAGGAAAGAGCATGTTTGCTGGAGTCCCGTCCATGGGAGAGAGCTCGCCAAAGCAGTACATGCAGCTGGGCGGCCGAGTACTGCTAGTGCTCATGTTCATGACCCTGCTACACTTCGACTCCAGCTTCTTCTCCGTGAGTTCTGACAGAACTAAGCACTCTCACATTCTGCAACCTTCCTATCATCCAGTCAAGGCCAGTGCTAAGCCACTGCATTCCTGTAGATGCAGACAAAATCTAGGTTAGCACGAAGAGAACAGTTTACCCTGGACTGTCCACTGTCCACGGACAGTTGGGCCCATAATCATTACTTTACCACTACTTTTAAGATCTTAAAAGGACCATAAAGGTAGTTTTGCATGTTTTATCCAATTAAATGTCCTTAATTGTCAAGTATTTTCTGAAGCTTTTTCCAGCTATTAGTCACTATTTATTTTAATGCAATACTAAAATGAATTTGCAGTGAATGTGTAGTCACATTTATGTGTTTGGTCAGCTAGACTAGATTATTTTGAAAGCTCTTACTTGGGTTTAAAATAAATTGAGGAACCTCACTGGATTTTGAGAGTCAGCTGCTGAAAAGCATCACATCCAGGAGGTATGATCTATGTCAGAAACAGACATCAAACAGGCTCATATGGGCACTGTGAAAGTTCAGTGAAGTTTTGAGTTTCTTTCATTAGAAGGTTGCTTTTTTGTAGCAGACTAGTAAGTCTGTGTGCATCATAAGACATCAGTGTAAACGTTAACTGAAATGCGAAGGAGGTAAAAGGCTCACTGTGATGGATTTGCCATTCCAAAGAAATTTTCAAGAATCTGTGAATTAAATCTAGTAACATACTACACCAAGATTTCAAGGTAGGAAATAATTTTAAATACTTAAAAAGTAAAAGCGATCTTGATCTCAATGAACTTGCCTGAATAGATTAAGTTTGACTTACTTAAACACAGTTTGGTTTATAAAAATGTTTGGCAGAGTGATTTGCTGTTAATGGACTAAAACATGGTTGTCAAAACAACCTGCTGAAAGGCCTGTAATCGTTTTTGTTCATTTTCCAGCAGCAAATGTGGAGAGAGATAAATGTGACATTCAAAAGTCCCTGTGATTTAATAATGGGTCTGTTGTCTGATTCATGTCTCTAGATTAAATTGTCTGTCAGTAGTGATGACCATGTACCATTACTTTACTACCTTTTCAGTCTGAAGCACAAACGCTAACTCCAACTTTGAACTTTCATTTTCCTCTGCAGATTCTGCAGAACATGGTGGGGACCGCCCTCATCATCCTGGTGGCCATCGGCTTCAAAACCAAGCTGGCGGCGTTGACCCTCGTTGTCTGGCTCCTGGCCATCAACGTCTACTTCAACGCTTTCTGGACCATCCCCGCCTACAAGCCCATGCACGACTTCCTCAAGTACGACTTCTTCCAGACCACCTCGGTCATCGGTGGCCTGCTGTTGGTGGTGGCGCTCGGGCCTGGTGGAGTGTCCATGGATGAGAAGAAGAAAGAGTGGTAGGCAAAGTGGGGATGAGATAAGAGGATTGCCCAGCACCACTAACTTCCCCCAAGACCGGGACACAAAGACCCTCCCTCTCCTCCAGTTTCCCCCTCACCAGGGTACACAGTTTCTTTTTCTAGCTTATTTTATGTTTGGCCAAATCCCACAGACACCATCTCAGAGCTATTTTTATTTTTTAGTTGAACATGATATTGCCAGGTTTTTTCTAAGCCCCTAAAAAAAGCCCATGTATTTCAAAGAGCAAAGAAAACAGTGGAAAAGAAGATTTATTTGTTCTGTGTTCAGAAGACAAATGAAAATAATTTATTGTGTTTAATGGGTGTTATGGCGTACGCTACCATAGAATGATTTTCATATTTTCTGAATAAAACTGACAAAGTGGAGAGAGAGCAGCAGTTTGCCCCCCCCCCTCCATGGATGCTGATCGTTTTCTGTCTTTGGATCTTGGAAACCCTGGGCACTGATTTGACAGCAACTTGCCTCAACTCTCCAGGTTTCATCTCCCCTCTTTTTCTTTTTTTTTTTTTTTTTTTAAACCCTACCCTTCCAGTACATCTACACACCTTCAATCTCAACTGACTCCTCTTCACGGGGGAGCTGAATCTTGGGTGGGTGGGGGGGCATGTACATTGTATAGTGGTGGATTGCAGTCGTGCTTGATTGAAAATTTCAACACAGTTGTTAGTTCCAGGACTTGTTATTGGGCACTTTGTACTGTACGTCTTTGGCAAATGCCTAACTAGTGAACTGTATATGATCTGGGATAAATAGGGGGGGAGGCTCAGCATTTGTGAAACACCATATTCTGCGATCTAGAAAAGCAAAGAGGACTAAGCAGAGTCACTAGCCACCTGGACTTTGTCTTTGCTCAGTGTTTTTTGCCTTGTGTAAGAAAATTAAAAAAAATATTCAGTGTATTGATTTTCAGAAGTTTATATTGTATTTTTGATCATTTGTTTTTTTGATTTTGAAAGTTCATGGCGAATAAAAATTCAGAAATATAATGTCACTGTCTCAGTCAAGGTTTTTAGCTCCTCAGATGGCCACAGGTGGAAGGACATTGAAGGAGCAGATTGTCAAATCCTTGTAAATTCTCAACTAATGAAGCACACAGTGGAGTATAAGCATGTAGTGTAGTATACATGTAGGCTTTGTGAGGACTGGTTACATATCAGAACCATCTCAGAAAATGGCAATGAAAAGTTCTACATGTATACATACAGTAGTTGTTGTATTGCAGGTGCAGGAGTGAGCCTGGATTGACAGCAGTCTGATCAGAGACTGAGGAAATACTGACCCCTAGTGGACTACTGCAGTAAACGTTCACTGCAATGGAGCATTTCATCGTTTTCAGGGATGTTGATAAAATTCAGTACATATGTACACATCTGAAGATATTTGTTTGTGTCTTTTGATTGATCAAAACAACAACATTGTTTTGTGTTTGTGTTTACAGTGGTAACTGCTGAAAATAACCGTTATTTCCTTGTCATACAGACATAACCCTATAACTTTATAAAAGATGCCATGGACTATGGATATGGATGAATAATAAACAGCTTTTACTGGACTGACCTGCTCAGGTTGCTGGCTGAAAATTATTTAGCACCTTTTTAGCCAATAATATTTCAGTGATGTAAAATGAAGACGAGACTGAACTCTGCACATTCATCTATGAAGATAAGGATGAAACCTGTGCAGATTATTTGTGGGATAAAATTCAACAGAAATATTGTTTTTGTTTGTTTGTTTGTTTGTTTTTAACATTTTGAACAATTGGTTGGTTCCTTTCATAATAACAAAAACAGTGCTAATCATAATGAAGGCACTGATACAAGAAATGGCTTCAACAGCAAAGATAAGAACCTGCAGTAAAGCTCCATGTGGCAAATGGAGAACTGAACCTTCAAATTCATCCAAACTAAGAATGTAACTGAAAAACTGGACAAACTTTTTTCCTTTTACTTTTCATTACAGAAACTGAGCCAAGTAGATTACTTCATTTTAAATCTGAAGGGAAATTTGTGTTTGTTAGAATAACTAGTTGACATGTTTCATGTTATATATATGTGTGTGTGTATAAAAATACAGGATTGGAGTTGTGATTGACTGATTGAGTAAATAATATCAGTGGTAATTGATACCACATAATTAAACTTTGTCATGGCATTGACAAAAAGTGGGAAAAAAAACAAAATAACCATCCAAGCCAAAGTCTCTGTGTATGTGTAACTGTTGCAGTGGATGCATAAATGTTTGCATATGTGAACATGTGATAAATGTCAAGAGTATTTTACTAATACATTGTAGATAACCTGGCAACTCAGCTTTCCTAATCTACTGTACTCATCATATTCAGTTTACTACTGATCAGTAAAGTATAGTGAAGTGATATATTCATATAAATTATGTTATTATTAATAGCCATTATAAATGTGTCCTGTTGTAATGTGTTACTAAGTATGACTTTATTTTGTTTAGGCCTTAATAGTAATAAGAAAACGTATGTACGTTAGCATGTTGGTGAGGATGACGCAACGTGAGCCTGACCAGTCACACCGCTGCATCCGTGACTCAAACGGTCGTCACACAGACAACTGCCGTTCTCCACAGGTTTCCACCGACCGACCGACAACAGCTACAACAACGTCTCCGAGTAATATTTATATTAATCTCTTCCCGGTTAAAAATATTACCGCTCTTCGGTAAGTGGAACGTGTCTTCGTGTTTTTTCAATGCTTCAGTCAGTCATAGCGTTGTGTTTGGGACGGAGGTTTCAACGGTTCGTCGCCACGGTTTCCAAATGTGTGAAAGTGACGTTGAACAAAATAACGTTATTGTAGGGGGACAACAACATATGCACGTGTTTTGTTGTGGTGGCGTTGGCTGTGTTCAGCCAACTGGACTGAGGCAGTGATGGTTAATGACCCTTAATGGTTTTAAATTAAGCTTTTTTTCCCTTCATGCCTTTTCCTTGTTCCTCATGCCTGTTGCAACTTGAAACTGGTAATTCGGGATTTTAGGAAACCTAATGTGATCCATTTCTAGGTGCAGTGGGACTATTAACCAAATACGGGCTGCTAAATGTGATATTATTATGGTTTGACAGCAAAATAGTAGTGGCGAGTGATGCACTTGAGTTTATTAGGCTGAAAAAAGTTATTAAATTTGGCAACCATTCATATTTAATAGAGAAGACAGATCGAGCAAGTTAATTTTTAAGCAATATATCACACAGGTTTTCCATTTTGTTAGATTGGACAATGTGCTACCTCATTGTAAAAATTTACTTTATTCTGGTACAAGCTCCCGAAAGAGCACCTTAACTCAGCTTTAGGAGGAGGGCTTCAGTTAATGGATATTTGTTTCATTCGTTGATTAAACTGTCGCCCAGTTGTTTAATCATTTAATCTCTAAAATGTCAGAAAACAAACAAGTGACAACAACAAATTGCTTGTTTTGTCCAGGCAAATACTTACACATAAGAAGTTGAATTAGCTGCAAATGCTTCTTGATAAACATTACCTAGTCCCAAGGTCCCACGTACTCTTGTTATAGTAATTGATTTAACTGATTCCCTGCTGTCTCTTCCCTCCACAGTTTCTCTGCCTGTTGGACTGAACAGCCCTCATCATGTCTAAAGGTACAGTGGTTCTGGCTTACAGCGGTGGACTGGACACGTCCTGTATTCTGGTTTGGCTGAAGGAACAAGGCTACGATGTGATCACGTTCTTGGTAAGGTTTCAGAAACCAGTGTCTGTCCCAACAGGTGTCCTAGTTTGTGTTGCCAACCAGCTGCTTTTGCATGTCATGTATAGCTGAAGTCGTACAATTCAGAGTTTCAGACAGCTGATGCAGTATATCATATAGACATGTGAAAGTGTGGTGGGTGTAACTACCGGTTAACCCCCAGCCATAGGATTTGGCTTAATAATGCCAGCACAGATCTCGCTGGATTTACTTTTTTGCCCAGGGGCAGTTCAGAACTGCACAGCAGGCACATTTTCCTTTTGTCTAACTTTTCATTCAGTGGTTTTGTGGGGGGATGGGTGATGACCTATAGTCCGCTGCTGTGGCACACGAGGTGCATTCCTTCAAAATGTTTTGCTGTGGCTCTATAGAGGAACAGAAGAGGAGGAATAGCAGGCAGTGATCCATGACATGATTTATTCTTTATGATTAAATTACAAAAATATGAACCTGTCAGAGAAAACCGCATCAACAAAGGGTCGAAGATAATTCAACATAACTGCTTTTAGCTGGTTGCTGCAATGATGGAGTTTTTATTCATTTATCTGGTGTGCTGATATCTGTATGTAAATAAATTAAATAATACATCTGTTTGCAAGTGTAATTCATGTTTAATAGAAAAGTCATTGATGCAGAGCTGCTGCAATGTCATAAACAGTAGCTTTTGTTATTTATATAAGCATTGAATATGACTCCTCCACAAGCTACTGTGAATGTATGATCAGAGAAGCAGTAAACAGACTGACTAAAGCACTGAAATATCAAAGGCAAACTAAAGTATCTGCGTTGAAGATTTTGTCAGCTTTGTTTACAGGATCAGTATCATGTGTTTCTATGTAAATACGCCCTTATTCTATGTTCAGCTCAGGAGCTCAGACAGCTCTTCAAGCCTTTAGGTGCTGTTCATGGTTGGTTTCAGCTCTGAGGAGGTTGTTACATTTCCTCAACAGACGTGATGTGAATTACAAGATGGAGGATTGTCAGAGTTAACACTTCACAGGCATGTGCCTTTGTGTTTATATATGTGGCAGGTATATTCTGTTCCACAAGAACTCAAAACCAAAGTAACTGTACAGCTATTGGTTTTTCATCTTATTAATATAGTGTATGTGGCAGATATGAATGAAATTTTGTACCGTTGCATCACTTCAATGTGGAATGAAATGTGTGTCTTTCTAGGCCAACATTGGGCAAGATGAAGATTTTGAAGCGGCCCGGAAAAAGGCAGAAAGCCTCGGTGCAAAGAAGGTGAGTAACAGAATGAAGTATGACAAAATATATTGATATGGATGAATATGAGACATGAGAATGAGAAGCAGCTTGAGTTTGATTTTAGGACATTATCAGTAATTTTTCATGTTCCTACCCAGCATTTTTATATTTTATATTAAAAAGTTTTCAGATTGATTTCTTAATTAATCCCGTTTTAAATATATTTTTTCATATACAAAGTCTGGAGGCATTTCACTTCTTTATTAGACAGAGGTCATTAGAAAGATGACAGGAAATTAAGTGGAGAATGCTGTATGATGTATGACCCATGTTGCATACATGTTTTATATTTAGCATCCATGTGCTGGTGGGAAACAGTGACATTCAGGATGCTAGATATCAATCTTTTTGCAGTAAGATGCCAATTTCACTTCATCACATTTGCTTATTATTTAGATTTGGGTTTGATTTTCCAGCAATGAAACTCATCAGTGTAATCTTTTTGATCAGAAATTCTCCACAAACACCTGGTAACACTCTAAAAATAAAGTGTTTTTAAAGTGTTATTTCGGCCTTATCATGCAATGGTAGTGAAGAAAAAAGTACAGTTTAGTTTTCTAGTCTCCTTAAGTCAAATGTTATAGCATACTGTGATTAATGGCTCTCACTCTGATTCTTGAGTTTCTTGCATTCATATCACAAGGCTTATGAGACAAAGCTCTTTTGTGACAAACATCTTTTATCTCTTTTCCTAGAAGGGAAAGATTTCATAAATAATTCATGCACAGCTCTGTTCTGTGTCCTGACATCTGTTCCTGTGTAGGTTTTCATTGAGGACCTGCGTGCAGAGTTTGTGGAGGACTTCATCTGGCCTGCAGTTCAAGCCAATGCTGTGTATGAGGACCGGTACCTGCTGGGCACCGCGGTAGCACGGCCCTGCATTGCCCGCCGTCAGGTTGAAATTGCACGGAGTGAGGGTGCCCAGTTTGTCTCCCATGGTGCCACAGGAAAGGTAAACCAGACACAGCACAGTAAGACTGCACTCTGAGACAGGAGAATGACCACAGATCTAGGGCCATGTCCCAGTGGCCAAGACTGAAATCAGAGCCTGAAACTTCATAACATGGCAAGATGTATTTTTTGTCTTTTCTGAATATTTGTTTAAAGATTATTTACATTTTGGCTTTATTGTAGGACATTGTGGGTACATGTTGTGTGCCCAGTCTAACTAATGTTTTTCGAAACAAGTTAGTTAACAGGGCCACTGTCCATAGTTTAAACATTCAGGCCATGTTAGGTTGAACATTAACCTTTTTTAGCCAAACTGCAACAGTAAGTCAGAAATCTACCCTCTCTAGAGGCATTTATCTCCACCCTTCAAAACACTTTATCATCTATTCATTTAAAAACAAAATAGAGGTGTCCTGTGAATCTGAAACAGATGTCATAACTCTGTACACAATTGCTCCGTAAATAACACTTGAATTAATTAATCAAAGGTTTTACTACATCTTATGTACTTGGTCAGTGATTCTTCTTCAGAAAATATAAAGTAAAATATTCATTCAGTGTCCTATCAAGGTTCTCAAAGTAAAATTAATTCAATGCACCACCATTTCTATTTATACACAGTTTTGTTGGCAATGAACATGCTCCAAGACTCAGCCTTCAGTTGAAATGCAGTGTCAGTATTTAGCCTCTGGATGGAGACAAACACCACACCATGAAGTTACAGTACAGACCTCCAGTAATCATTTGTAACCATCTTCAGCTGTGTCCAAACATTTAACTTAAGTTCATTCTTTTGTTTGTCACTGATAATGAAGAAAAAGACAGAGACTATACGGGGAAATATAAAAAACACAGACAAGATGTGATCCTGGCATCTGAACCCTGTCAACAATGACACGCTAGACCTCAACTAATGCCCTCCACTGTATTTTTCAGGGCAATGATCAGATCCGTTTTGAGCTCACATGCTACGCCCTGTACCCTGAAGTTAAGGTGAGTTTGCTATTTGGTTACACAGAGATGTCTGCCTGTTTTGTTTGACACGGCATCTGTTGATGATTCGTTGATGCAAGGATGACATCCTCACTCTGTGTTTGTGCCGTTCAGATCATTGCACCGTGGAGGATCCCTGAGTTCTACACTCGCTTCCGGGGAAGAACAGACCTGATGGAGTATGCTCAGGTAATGCCATCAGTAATGACATTTGATCCATATAATGTACAAAATAAGGACACATACCAAGCCATTACATTATAACAGAAACATCCAGAAATATCTGCCTAGAGTATTGTATATAGCTTTCTCATTTCAGTTTATCTCATAGATTTTGTTCCCACTTACTGAATACTACCCTGATCTGATTTTATATCTATACGCACAGTAGCAATAATTTGATTTTGATTTATAGTTTAGCTCCCTGTATTTTTATTTTCTTGCTTTGCTGAGAACTTTTTTCTATCAGGGATCAATAAAGCAGTATCTTCTCTTCCATATGTGTTAACAAAAGCTCAGCAGTTTTTTTTTTTTTTTTTACAAAACAATGAAATAATTTCACCATGTGTATTGAATTTAGTTGCTAGTCTCTACCTGTAATTGAATTTCACGCTGATGATTACATTTAGTTTCATTTATTTTATGTGGACCACACACATTTTCTGGCTGCTTGTTGTTGGTTCCCCTCAGATGGTGGTTTGGACTGGTTTTGCCCACTAGAGGGTGGTCATGATGTTTGAGTCACCTCTGTCTAGCTGGCTTGTGGAGAACTTGTGAAATCATGCCGTCTTAAAACACTGAATTGCTGACCAGTCCTTTGAACAAACCAGTTTCTTTTTGATTGTTGTCGCTCTTTTCATTTTGAAAGAGAGAATGTAGTGTAGAGAAGCAGATGTATTTTTTTTGGTTACATACTGTGTCATAAACAAGCTGCTTGAAATAGTTTGCTTGGTTCTCCTGTATTCAGTTCACTTGGTCGACAGGCTGTGTAGCTCTGATTTAAATCCTCTCATACATCCTTCAGGTTCAGTGAGGTTACATGCAAACAGTATGCAACATAACATCTGCTTTCTCTGTCAATCTGTAGAAACATGGCATCCCTGTTCCCGTCACTCCCCAGGCACCGTGGAGCATGGACGCCAACCTCATGCACATAAGGTGGGTAGCACTGGTGTGTCTTAAGTTCCTGTTTCAGTTTCTTTTTTTATATTCAGAAGGACTGTAATTCTCCAAACTATGTTTCTAAACAGCTACGAGTCTGGCATCCTCGAGAATCCCAAGGTAAGACCAATTCCTAATTCACTGTCCACAGTTGTTTTTTAAATAAAACAGCCCCACTTTTTAAAATTTGTACAGTACATACAATGAACAGTGTTATAAACAAGCACTGGTTTAATACAAAGGAAGTCACTTGTCATGATTAATATTAATGTTCACTGACAATACTGACTTTAATCAGAGAAGTTTATTTATAATCTGAATCACTGGCACTATTATTCAAGAATTTGTAAAAGCTAAGCTGGAGATGTGTAACAGTTGAACAGGTGAAAAGAAAATGTACACCTGAGGAGTTTTATATAAATTGTCTTGATTTGACTTTCACATGAACATCTGGATGGTTAATGTCATCTTGAGATGACTAAATTGCACAGAACAACCAGAAACAGAATTACGCAGAACATTTGTCAGCCTATGCAACATAGATTAGAAAATTGGTACAGTTTACTGTTGAGTACCGTAAATAATCTTCTTTGTGCTCCTCTCACGCACATACAGTGTTTACTGTCATTTCCACCATGATGGACAGACAGAATATAACTTATTTTTGCACAGTTAAAATGCATCATCCACTTGGGGTGACCGTAAAAATAACATGGCAGTAAGCCTACTGTCCCCTCTGCTGACCCATGCCAGGCTCACCAGAGACGATTCATTCTCCCACAGTGCCACGGGTGAGACACGGTTTGATCTCTGCTGAGTTCAGAGGTCAAAGCAGTACATACAGGTTGCCCCCGGTGACCCCCAAAGCTCCCATCTCTTGGTTGCTGTGTCTGTGTCTGTGTCTCTCCTCACCCCGGGTCTTCGCCGGGCCCTGGGAATAGCCTGGGACACACAGACACTGACTTGTCGTCAGCAACGCTTCGACTAATTCCCAATTTCATGGGAGCCAGGGAGGGGGAAGGGTTAGGGCGTTGCACCCAGCTGGGGCCTCCTGGGTTCCAGCCCCAACTCCTCGGGACCTTATTGTTCCACTGGTTGCGCCGCCGCGGGCTGCGACGTGGGAGGGGAGCCATTTCATCGTGACACCGTGACACCAAAATGTCACCAGTAACAGTAAAGTACAAAGACAGCGCGCCAGACAGATGAGTCCCCAATGGACGGGGTATCACAGGGAGGCGAGGGGTCCCTCGCTGCTGGAGTAGAGAAGCAGGGGCAGGGCCACTGTAACTGACAGACCTCTATCTCTCGCTCTCTCTTTCTCTGTCCCTTTCCCACCCCTCCGCTGCCTCTTTAGTGGCCGGCCTGTGGAGAAATGTTTTGAAAAGAATGAGACGAGCCGGCTCAATAGCATAGCAATGCATGATGACTGTATTGTGTAACTGATTTCATTCACGGGTTTTGTGTTGGACCATTTACTTCAATATTGAATCGATTAATGGCATTAAATACAATGAAATATTTATGGTTGCCGGGGTCCATAGTGGTAAAAGGATTTGAATACATTACCCGGGGCAGAAAATGATATTTTGAACTTTGAACGAGCTGCCATGATTGAGTAATTTTCAGTAGCCACAACCTCTGGCTCTTCAGGCAACTGGACTTTTTCCAAGTATGTTTGTTAATTAGGGTCAAAGTAAACATCACAACATCAACATCACAGTATCCAAGTATAATTAGTAGATTAAACACTAATTTAAATACCAATTAAGACTGAATATTAATATAAATACAAACTGAACAGATGTGAATTTCTCACCCAAATGCTCAAACCAGCATGTCAGATTCTGATCTACTTAGAGGGTCATCTGAAAGAGGCCATCTTGTTCTAAGTATCTTCTCTCTGTATCAGCCTCTTTCTCTCCTCCAGTTACAGCCCTAAAGGCTCAGGGTGGACCTCGACTATTCAGACCCCCCCTCAACTCCCCCACCTGTGGTACAATGGGCCCTCTCTGCTCAACACAGTCAGATTAGGAAATGTCCAAATGGTCGCTCATATGTTCTCCTACAGATAAGAGTCAGGAGAGTTCAGGTTACTCCGTGATTAAAACTGTATCCTTCCTGATAACCCCAAACCACACTGCCTGCAGAACAATGGCCAGGTGACTTTTTTATTTACTCACCTCCATTTGGCGGCGTTAACCTATGTGAAGACATGCACTTGTGGGCAGCTTCGGCAAGCTGTTATCATGTCTATACAGTCACATCTAATAGTATTAGCATGCACCTGATGACATTGAGTTAATGGTTGTCATAAAGTTGAACTAATCAGATCCCACATTACTTCCTGGTTTTGTTGGCATCAGGGTTGGGCAACAAAAAGATATATACCAACAGCTTCAGTGCTATTAGGGATTCTGAAGACTGTCCCTATAATATCTCTGCTTGTTTATCAAGCAGGACTGCTTTATGGCAGCATTGTATTTGTAGGATTTTTAAAAATTTTTTGTCATTTCCATCTTGTTATTTGCCATCTTGTTATAAGTAATGTTGCTTAATTGAATTTCCAGAATATTATATCAAGATACCTCAGTTGTGGTGTAAAATTTTCTATACTGTCAGAAAAGATTTTAACTATATCGCTCTGCACTAGTTAGTATGAACAGGTCAATTTTTTCTTACTATAAGCCACATTTATTATGTTGTTGTATTCATCAATTTGGGTTAGCAATATGCCAATTGTTAGATGTCCTTGCACCCTCCAGTTTCCTCACTGTCTCCTCTCTCTTCGTCCCTCCACACATGAGCAGTCAGGACCCACCCTGAGGCAGCCTGACACTCGTCCTGTGTCATTAAAACATCACCTCGGACTTAATTATAGCCTCTGTCAGTGAGCTTCCCCAGGCCCACTCTGGTCTTTGATCAGGGAGCTGATGGTCCACTGCCTGTGTTGACCAGGAGTAAAGGAGTGTAATGCCAAGCCTCTGCTCACCTAGAGGAAATGAAAACTTGTTTTCTGCTGGTCGCATGGCTGGCTGGAGAGATGGATGAACAAGACTGCCTGTAGGGGAAGGAAGTGGTCTTGTAGGTGTATGTATGCATGAGAATGTGTGCTTTGAAGCAAAGAGGTCAGTGTTTGTCATGTGCCTTCGCTGCCCTCGGGTCTGATTGGTCTGACCTGTAACACTTAGCGGGTGCTCCCTGTGTCCATCTTGGCATCACTCTAGGTTTGCCTCCATGTAGAAATGCCTCCTGTTCTCATTCAGTTCAGCTGAGAGTTTAACATTAACCAAAACATCCTGGGTGTTAAGAATATAAATATCTCTCCACAACACATCATGTATATATTTTATTCTTGTCCCAATTTGCCTTGTTTGCATTTTAAAGAGAAGGACAGACTTGAAACGTGGTGATTTAAGCGTCATTTCCAACCCATTGCGCCAAAGATATTTTTGCCATCCTTTTCTCTTCTATCTCCCTCTCAACTCCCCCACCCATTCTCCCCCCTGCCACCTCTGCCTCTTTTGGCCCTGTTGGCTTCGATTGAAAACCAATGAGGCAACTAATATGTGGAAAGATAGAAATTTACTTGCTTTAAGTTCATGCGTCAGCCTCGGTCTTTGCTGTATGGGCCACGTTTAGCACAACAATATGGAAGAAGCAAAGACTGCCAAAGGAGCTGCTCTGTGCTACATGATGGTGCGCTTCACGCCCCATTTCCCACCAATACCCCCTGTACCCCTCGCCTTCTCTATCTCTACCTTTTCCTCTCTTTCAGGGCCGTGGCTTTAGGACAGGTCCACCTGCAGGGGGTTTGAATTGAAATGCATTGATCTCTGGAAACAGTCCTATTCCCTTTCCTTTCCTCTTTCTTTTTTTTTTTTAGTTTTAGTTTTTAGTTGTTTTTTGAGAAGTATGAATTTTTATACATTTGTAAAAAAATATTTTTAATTGATCAGCTGGTAATTATTCAGAGGTGAGGCCTTCCTCTGAGATACAGTGCATCAAAAATCTAAATATTTGTTTCTGGAAACCCAGAACAAAATGAATACTTCAGTCTGTTTTTGCCAAAAAAAAAAATGTAATCTGGAGCTGCTTGTTTAATTAATGCATAGCATGCTGAAAACCACAAACTGTGTTAAGCTTTCTATAAGTTAGAAACCCACTAACTACAAATACTATTAATTCTTATGTGCTATACCGTGTTTTATTTGAAGGTTGAAAAAGACAAATGTTTGTTTTCAACCTGCATATAACACCACAGGAAACATAGTCTCTCTGATTCTCCGGTATTTAAAATTCAGTCCATCTTTGCCCCCTCAAAGAGTATGCATCAAAAGGCTTTTTAGAGTAGTCATTTCACCCCTCTCCTGTTCATTTGGCATCTTTCAGGGCTCTGAGGCAGAAAATAAAGGAGAGGGAGACGGGCGCCTTCTCAGTCAATTTCGGTGTTTAGTTAAAAGGAAGGAAAGTGATTGCGCTGCTCGTTTTCTCCTCTCTGACAGGCGGCGAGCAGATGCCGATTAGTTATTGTATGATGATTTAGTGTCTGGTAAAGCTTTCCATTTAAATGCACCCAGTAGTTATTTTGCATAGTCCCCCTGCAATTTGCCTCAGCTCAGGAGACATTGGTCATCGTCTTGTCCTAATGCTGTGTAATTGTTGAAGGGGGGCACATCGCTGGGCGGACACGTCAGACGGCCACGCTCTTTTAGGTCTCAGCCATGACTTTTACTGAAATCGCTCCCGGCTCCCACCAACTGGAAAAAAATGACAAACATCTGTCACCCAGGACAACTTCAGTGGATTTAAGGTGTTGACTTTTTTAGGCCCTGTTGTGCCCATTTAGCAAAATTCTTCATTTGAAAATAAAATAGAAGCAAAACATCAGTCAGAAAATCAAAGCTGTTAAACTGGAGGATCAGAAGAGGAGAACACAGGTAGAGAAGGAGGTCAGGTACATGGTAGAATTGGCAGATCAGAGATTTGTACAGACAGGCAGGTTATTAGTGAGGACTTAATGTTGCTCAGATAGGTTCTGTCACAGTATCAGGTTTGTGTTGACTTGTCAAGTGTTCGCTATTCTTGGGGATGTGAGTCATTTCATTCTTTTGCCCATTCCCCACTCTCCCTCTCGCTGCATCCCACTTTCCCCCGCCTTCCCCTGTGGTGAAGGGCCACACAGGGAAAATGAAACCAAACAGAGGAGAAAAATGGAACATTGATTTTTTTCTTCTCTTTTTTTGTCTTCACTCATCTCCTGATGGCATTTTCAGGTTTCTCCTTTTTCACGCATCATCCTCTCTTTTCTTCCACCCACCGTGTCTACAGTTGTCCGTTATCACTTCACACAATAGTCTCCACTTTGCCGGTGCTGCTCTTTGATGAGGTCTCAGAAGGTCCTGGTTATTCATCAAGGGGAATAAAGTGTGTGAAATAGAGAAAATGAGTGTGTGTGTGTGTGTTTTTCTTTCAGAGCCACGCTCCGGGTGACTTGTACCTGATGACCAAGAACCCAGAAGATTCTCCCAACGTTCCCGATGTACTGGAGCTAGAGTTCAGAAACGGTTTGTGTGCTTGGAACGTGTGTCACCTGTTGATTCCTCTGTCAGCCTGCATTTGTGTTTTACCTCACAACTTCAAAAAGCTAATCCCTGATGTAGATATAAAAAATATATATATATATTTTATCCATGTTCAGAATGGATAGTATTCATTATTCAAATTAATGATAATTGTTCATTTAATGAAAATTCAGTCCAAATTTTATATTAAAAAATTACATTAAAAATCAACAATGCATTTTCACATAGATTGAAATTGAAATTTGGTCTGCTCTGTTATATTTGTGAAATTTTTTTTGCATTGGTACGTTGAAATTTGTAAACTTGAGAATGAAGAATGCAGACTTTTTCATTTGAGCTTGAATTATGTCAAGATTAGATTCAATCTGAATTTACACTTGTTATTTGAGAAATCTAGACAACTGGTTTCTTCATCCATCAAAACTAGTTTGGTGGGTAAATTTGAACTGTATACCATACATACACACTGCAGAAGAAGTCTTAGTTATTTTGCATGATTTATATTGAGTGATATCAGTTCTGAACTTCAGTAACCTATCAATAAGATTTAGTGTCCATCCTCACTCAGTCCATGCCTCTTCATGTTACTTAACACTGATGGTTATAGCCACAGGGCTACAGCTCTAACGTTGACCCGGCTGCACTTTATCACCATTCCTGACCACCCAGACTTATCCTTAACCCTTCACAGCATAACTTGGTCCAAATCTGCCGTGTTTGGCCTGGGGGCACACACACACACACACGCACGCACACACAGGCCGGAAGCATTAAGTCCAGCTAATACACTGAGCCCTGAGGGGCCAGAGAAACACTCATTAGATATATCGCTGCAAGGGCCACGCAGAATAGTGGAAAGTGTCACATGTTTGTGCAAAGTGAAAATGGCAAGAAACATTCGAGCCTGGGGCAAATGGCACAGATGTGCCTTCATCCCTAGTCACTAGTGGTGGCTGAAGATCACAAACATCAACTGTCCGAGAGACACCAGCTCCTCTGATCGCATGACACACAGCTTTACGAGCCATTTGTGGGAAGTCCAGAGAGCTGGTAGAAGATTTGATGAGGATATTTGAGATCATTAAAGCTGAATCTGCTATGAGTGCTTTTTAAAGGTGCTAATTAAAATGCCACTCAGTAGCTAACATGTATCTGCACTGAAGTGGTGTTCAGACTTTACCAGTTTCCCAAAGAAAATGTTTAACTATAAAACAAGCAGGTTGGTGTCAGTTCAGCTAGAGATGAGATATGCTTTTGTAAAACACTGATGCAGTAGTAAAGCCTAGTCTGGTTTCGCGGGTTCTTTGCAGGCCTGCACTCCATTTTCACACATATTCTCTGTGCCTTTTATTGAGCACCCTATGACAAAAGCTGTTTTAGTTGTCCACACAAAGGCCCGAGCCTACTCCTCCCTCTGAGCACAAGATCAGCACAAGAATGTTTCATTTCATTCCCCCTCCCACCTTTTCATCCCTGCCTTTCTCACCAAAGTTTTCTCACTGATTAAAAAAGAATATTTAACGACAGGAACCTTTTCCCCCGTCAAACACTCCATTCCCCATTCCTCTCCCCTTTTTAAGAGTGTGGAAAAAAAATCATCCCTCCCTCCTTTCATGCCAAAGAAGTGAAGAGGAAAAAGAGACAGAGAGGAAAAATGTAAAGCAGTAATTTTTCCTACAACTGTGTCTGCGCTCCCATTGTCTGCACTGTTAGGCTGCAAAAAACTGAAGAAAAGGATCACGGGGAGAAAAAGACCCCTCAGTGAATGATAGAACCCGCATGATGGAGAGAGCGAGGAAAAAGAGAGAGCGCAGGGACGAAAAAGGCCAGCCCCTTCACTCCCACGTTCAGACACTCACGTAATTTATTTGAACTTTTAATCTAATTATTAGGTATCTGAGGGGGGAGGGGGTTGCGGTTTTAATAATGCACCATCCATACTGCCCTCTCCTGCACTGGGAGTTACTTTTTCTTTTTCCATGGGAGCCACCACGATTCCCGCGATATGAGAATGGGCCATCAACAAAGCCCTTGTCTAAAAAAATTTGTCAAGTTCTTCACGTGTCATTCCTATCAGAATCTTTGTAAACGCTGGCTGAAAGGCGACCAGAAGTGCTGCTCGTCTCTTCAAAGCTGTTTGACTGACAACTGCAAGATGGAGAGTGAATATCAGCAGATTTCTTCTCATTTTCTCTCCTCCTTGTGTAGTCCTCAAATGGTTATATTCCCTTCTCAGGACACACACACACACTCCTTTTCACCCATGTGTCTGTTTGTTTCCTCGCCTCCACCTTTGGCCCGTGTTGCTCATTGAAGGCCATGAATAAGCAGGTCCAATGACAGTGATTGATGTGCACTTGGTTTAAGTGGCTTTGGAGAGGAAGTGTGTGGAATGACTGTGGGTGTGTGTGTGGTGTGTGTGTGTGTGTGTGTGTGACTAACATAGTAGTAGGAAGATGGATGATGAATCTGCAAGTGGTTTCATCTCCTGCACATGCGCATGAACACACAAACACTCAGTGGCGCAAAAAATCTCAGCGCTAAAGAGAGTATGGGTAACAAAGCTGCGTGTGTAATTGAATTAGGTAAAGGCCTGCCCACGATTTCACAGCTTTCAAATGAGCAGGGCCTTTGAATTTATTAGCCCTTCTCACCAGCTCCTTTTGTAATGGTTTTCACTTTTAGCTGACGACTATTGATTTCAGTGACTGAGATAATGAACACTTGTCAGCAGTTGATCAACTCTTTGCTATTTTTTTCTTGACACTTTTAGTCATTTGAAAAAAAAAATTTTCCATTAGTTTTTGAGAAGCCGTTTCCCAAAACTGCTGATTAACTAGGCTGTGTAAAGGTTACATTTTTTACTCATTGTTGGTTGTGGGCTCTGTGTTGTTTGCTTCTCTGAACTCAGTGCAAATTGCTTGTTTTTCCACTTTATCCTTTTCAAAGCACAAATACCAGTCTGGTAGATAATGTCAGACATTTACACTGCTTGTATCGCAAACTATTACACTTGCCAGTAGTGAAAGAGTACAGATCACACAGGTCCAGGTTTTTCTTATAAACAATCAAAATGAAAAGTTTTTGCAATACACATTTTACAAAACACATTTCTGCTGGAAGGCTTTTTTTCCTCCACATCTGACACCAATAAATTGAAATATGTCACAAATCAAGAAGATAATTTCACTTTAATAATACATGACAATGACAGCTATGCAAGTAATACTAATTGCAGTTGCTAATTGTATAATAATAGAGTAAATGTGCAGTATAGAAAGGGTAACATTTATCTGTTTTGCTTTAGTTGTCATTATTTGCATCAAATATCTTCAAAATCAAAATGCATTTCTCCTATCAAATTACATAGAAAAAACACAGACTGTGACATTGCTTTAATTTCACTGAAACACTAGTTGACAGACAAAGATGAAATGCATTATAAGTCATTTAGATCAAAGATAAAGTAAAGATTATTTCACTTTCTCTTTAGGAGTGCCTGTCAAGGTGACCAATGTGAAGGAAGGCAAATCCAAGGACTCACCACTTGATATCTTCTCATATCTCAATGAGATTGGGTGAGCATTTTTCTGTGACTCATACTCATTTTTATAAAGCACTTACGTGAACACTTGTGCTTTCCATGTATGATTTGATATCCAGTGTAAGGAAGCCTCTCTATCAGAATAGAGTAAGTGTGTAGTAAGTATCCCCAGAGGTGGAACAGTGGTTAAGTTCCCCACCTGTAAAGGATGCGTGTCTGTCGCAGCTGGCCTGGGATAAAATCTCACCAGAATTTTCCCTCCTGCGTCTCCTCACTCTGTCTCCCTCTCTGCTTTCCAACTGTCCAAATAAATGAAGAGTGACAAAGGTGAGTCAACTGATGCCAAAGAAAAATCACTTTATTCTATTGCTATTGAGCTTTGAGCTGATGTTGTTGAAGTTGTTTTTTTGTTTGTTTATTTGTTTGAGGGAAATTGTCTTTAACTTTAAACACAGTTTATGTGGCATCTGTTACATCTTCATTACATGCATCACAGACTTAGACATTTGTAACTCTAAAGTAATGGTGTGGAATTAGTATCCATTGTCAGGGGAATCTAAAATAGTTTTTCAGCTTTGCCATTCAAAATATTAAATTCAAGGAGATGAGATGAAGAAGGAAACAGGATGTTTGTAGAAGATGCTACAGCTTCCTCTAATGCTGAATTTACTACTGATGCTGACAGTCCTGTGGAAATATGAAGAGAAATACCATAACAGGGATGTGAATTCTTTCTTGGCAGTGTGATGGGCTATGTTGTATTTTTTTGCCTCTTTGCTGTAATTATTATAATTTTTAATATTGAATTGTTATGCATAGATTATGATGTTTTTGACAAACAGGTCAATTAAGACTATTTAATCTTGAAGGCTTCTTATGTGGGCTAAACCACTTCAAGATAAAATTAATGCAGAGTCCACTGAAAGTTGTCTGCGTCTCCCTGTCTTTCTTGTAGAGGAAAGCATGGTGTGGGTCGGATTGACATCGTAGAGAACCGTTTCATTGGGATGAAGTCCCGAGGTAAGGAATTAAAAATTATATTTGATTTTTATCTGTCTTGGTTATGACAGTTTTCCTATTTGTGCCAAATTAGTCTGACAGGCTGCTTCACTTACACAAACAGTGATACACACTGTAAATGCAGCGAGATGGACATATTTTCAATATTTTAATTTTACTTCTATTCAAAACCTTTTCCTTTCAGTGTCCAGGGCTTTCATGCAATTTGCAGTTATTTTACTTGAGTGCTTTAAGTGTCACACTCGCTATTCTGCTTCCAGAAAAGTGGGCTGGGTGGCAAACACACTCTCTTCAAAGGAAATGTTTTCCTCTGGTTCACCTGGAATCATAGACACTGAAGTTACTTATGCATGCACACACGTACAGAAAACACACACACACACACACATTGTGTGAGCAAGATAACAGCACACACGCTTCACTGGATAAACACAAACACACAGTCTATCACATATGTGCACATGGATGTTTTCCTCTCTATCTTTCGTATCAACAGGCAACTTGAAAAGCTCCTTTGTTAGGTTACTACATGTGTTACCACGACATATGTACGAGGCTAGTAGGGTGCCCTGGCCTTGTATGGTGCTCACACACACACTCACACAGATGAACATGCACATGCACTCCTCTTCCCCCTCGACACTATGTGCTATGATTGGCAAATTGACTGGCCAACAGACTGTGGCTGTAGTGCAACTTGGCAGGTAGAAATTGGAAAATGGGAAGCCCACTTTTCTCTCCCCTCGGCTGAACAAAAGATCAAATCTTTTTCCTCCACTGAAGCAATAGGAAGAGGTGGAGCACAAGGTGTCCAAGTGGTTGAATAACTACCATCGGGCGTATGTGTTGGTCTCCTCTGGAATGGCAGTCGTGTTAGCACAATAGATGATGGGAAAGATTGAATGGGGACATGTCATACTTATTTGTGTCGGGTCATATTTATTTTGTGTGGGGTCAGGGAGGCGGGAGGGGATTGAAATGGTTTGTCAAGAATGTTGTCACTGTGCTACAAAACATTCAACAGCCTGTGTGCCAGACTAACACTTCCCACCTGTCACAGCGCTGTCAGACCTCTGACCTGTGCACGGGTGATGGCGTTTGCTGAGGTGCACCTATCAAAAGCAGTTGGAAATGGCTGTGTCCTTTGATGAAGAACATGCCTCATGTTGAGTTCCTGGTGCTGTCAAATTCCAGGACTGTGGCATTAAAAATGATACAAATATTTTATGTATATGTACCTGTTAATTCAAGTGAATTGATCTCTATCAGTCTATCCATCTTAAGATATTTACCTGCATTTACTGGTGTTACCCGTTTATGCTGGACTAACAGTTTGCCCAAAGGGTTGGAGGAGATCAGCTCAGGATGAATTAATTCCTGACCTGAACCCCTGCAGGCCTGCAGCGTGGTTAGCATACCTGCAGTAACTGTATAAAAGATTAAAACCTCAAAAGCCACAGGGTGTGTTGTCTCTTTAAGCTTAACTAAACTGCCACTGTTGGAGCTTACCCAGATAGCGTTTCATTGTTTGCTCCTCTCTGTTAAGCTAGCTCTCTTTTGGAGCTCTTAAGCCAAGTTGTGTTGGAGGGCATTTTTAACTTATTTATCTGATAGAGCCAGCGGAAATGTCCCTACGTGCCCTCTGTGGCCCTGGATCACCAAAAAGCCACAAGCCATACTGGCTCAGATGGCAGTCTTTTGAGGCTTTAGACAATTAGCAGCATTGCTAAGCTCCATTTCTGGCCACCAGCACATAGTAAGTGCTTCTCCATTTTCAGATCAGGGACCAGTGCTGGAGTATTTGGGGTCATAGAGATTTGAGCTCCACTGCTCACCAGATTGGAACAGATTAAATATCTGTTAAATCTCAGAAAAAGGGTTTTGGAGTTAGGAGAACATCGCACAAATTGTGAAATTTGGCAGCCCGGTGTTGGCCGTAGTGGAGTATCTGTTTTGCAGCTTGGCAGCATATCTCCAATCGAAAAAGTATGACTGTCATTCAAATTGACAGTTGACGTGAAGAACCATGTATTGGATGTGGAAAAACACTCACAGGTTTTTCAAAATTTCAGCTCTCAGAAAAATGGATGTCATTGATAAAGCTCCTATTTCTGTTTTTTTCAGATCTGTCTTGTAGCATTTTCCCTTCGCTCCTTTTGTTTTAAATGACATTTGAGTGACAGCTTCATTTCTCCTGTCATCTACCTCATCTTTTCTCCTCTCACCCCGCCCTCCCTGTCCAGAGGGGGTAAATTGCAGGGTAGTCAGAGTCCTGGTCCAGGCTCCAGGCTGGCAGGGGCCTCCTACCCTGTCATTTACCCAGGACAGGCTCATCCATTTTTTGTTTTCTTTTTTCTGAGCACTGTGATGGCCTGTCTGTCAAACGGCTGATGGCTAATAGAGCTGTTCACTTGTAGTGAGTTCAGATAAAGCTTCTAGTTTATGTTCCTGTGAATGGCCTCTGATGATGATGATGACAGAGGGAGTTATATGCACAATCTCAGTATTTATTATTATTTAGTTTTTTACATTCAAGTTTTCACCTCAAAAATATGGCAGACTATATAAAATCATGAGAAAAAAGGAGATATTTTTACAGACTGGTAAACTGGTCTTTACTGATCTGTTATCTCATGTTTAAAAAAAATATGGTTTGCTCTTGTGTTTTGTACAAATATCCATTCATTTTTCTTTCTGTGTTTGTCAGGGATTTATGAAACTCCAGGAGGCACCATCTTGTTGCAGGCCCATTTAGACATGGAGACCTTTACCGTGGACAAAGAGGTACGGCGGATCAAACAGGGACTGGGTATCAAGTTCTCTGAACTCGTCTACAATGGTAAGTCCTTAAAAGACATAATTGTTCTTTTTTTCACTTATTCTGTTATCTATAAGTTTTTCTTTCTTTCACCTCCTTTTCATGACAGTGTTGAGCCGTTCACGCCATATATTGTCATTTTCAGGATTATTGCCATCACACATTACCGACTGTTTTTATATGCTGACTAACTGCCCATAAAAATGTGATATATATGTTACTGTTAAGAATAACAGTATTCCACAGTTGCATGGCTGGTCACTGGTAGTTGTCTGCATCAGAAACGTCACCGTGCACCTTATATAAGAGCAAAGTGAACGTGGATACGTGTGTTCCCGTATGTTAAGTTTGTTTGCATGTGTGCGCATGAGCTTTTCTTGGCTCAGGTGTCTTAATCCTCCCTTCTGCTCGGTCTCCAATCCCCTGCACCTTCATCCACATAATAGGATCAGTGCCATTAGAGACCGACTACCAGGCCACTTCAGTTATACCCTCCAGAGACAGGACACAAACACACACACACATAAAGGTGCTACCTTCAGAAGCAGGGCAGAGATTAAATCCATTGTAGGTTTAAATCATTAATAATTCTGCAGATAGATAACAGACGGCTGACAGTGAGGCTTATGTTAACAATCCACCTGTCCTGCATCTGTTTTGCATTAATACTGCACTATTCATCCAAACAATCTTACTGATGCAAGCAAGCATTTAAGAAGTGGAAAGAAAAGAAGTTGGTTTAGCAATTAATTGCACAGTCAGTTAAAAGACAATTTATCAATGTAAATTTTAAGAACATATATTGATTATTGATGTACGTTATTTATCAAGAACAGGCACCAAACATTTGCTCCTCTAATCATATGCACATGTATTTGATGATTTTCACAGTTTAATCTGATTATAATCTTTGAACTGTTGATCATTTAATTGGTAAATATAAAAGACTAAATGATGAATTGATTAATCAATAATCAAAACAGTGATTGATGAAAGCCCAAATCATACAGTGACCATCATGAAGACCAACACAAAATCTAATTGTCTCTAACCTGAAACGGGTTCTGTGTGCGACTGCCAAATCAGAGGTAATAAAAGCAGGGAAGGATTGTGTCTTTGAACATGGCCAGACGACGAGGTGGAGGTCAGCCGCTGATGAGAGGAGGACCCCTGCTGAGTGGGGCGTGCCTGACCTCTGAACATCTACAGACATATCCTTCGCCCATCTGTCTCAGAGACTGATGGGCCAGTTCTGCAGAATGGGAGAAAAGAAAGGGGTTACATGAACTTCACCTGAGACAGAAATGAGACCAAAGCACAGAGAGAGAGTCACATCTCCAGAGAGGGAATGGTGGTTGTCACCCTGCTGCTAATGGAGGATTTGCAACGGAGGAGCCTCTTTCTTCACTTGCTCAGTCACATACAGTGTGTTTTGCCATTGTCCAGTTAATGACATTTGTAATGCAAAATGTAATTAAATACAAATATCAGTAAAACACTTTTTCATCAGCCATTTAGGTGACATTAGACAACAAATCAGTTACAGAATTTGTCTCATCTGTGTGTAAATAAACTAAAATTAAAAACAATAGAACCTAAAACCTGGTTTTTAGACAAACCTTCAGTGCTTTTTAACATGTTCCTGTTTCCTTGCTTGCCTCAGGTTTCTGGTACAGCCCAGAGTGTGATTTTGTGCGATTCTGCATCGCCAAGTCCCAGGAGAAAGTGGAGGGCAAAGTACAGTTGTCTGTCTTCAAGGGTCAGGTCTACATCCTGGGACGAGAGTCACCCAAGTCCCTTTACAATGAAGAGTTGGTCAGGTAAGATAAAATGTGTGTGTGTGAGCCTGTAAAACTGAAGCAGCCATGAGTCAGTGAATCAAAGTGCGCGCTTGTTCTTACTGGACAGCTGTGTTTGGCTGCTCTGGGCACAGTGCAGCTATTCCACATGGTCACCAGTTAGGTCAGCTTGCCCAAGTTCTCTTATGACCTCCACATCAACACACTAAACCGACCCTGCCTCACAAAGACATCAGAGAAGTGTCAAGCTCAGTTCCTGGAGGGCAGCCCCCGACCCTAACCCCTCCTACTGCACCCCCATGCCCTCTTAGCCGTGGTAACAGTGGGTTTGTTCAGGAGGCTGACCCCTCATGCCCTCTGGGCAGGCTCAGTACTGACCAAAGTAAAAACCCCTCCATATGCCTCTCCATCTCCACTTCAGTCACACACACTCCAGTTGTACCCTAGAGTCAGAGAGCTAATGGCGTTTTCAGCCAGAGGAGAGAGGTGATTTCACTGGGCTGAAAAGCAGCAGGGTGTCATGCTAGTTAAGCAGGTCAGCAAGACAGAGACAAGGAAACATGGCTCACACAGTCAGCCATTCAGTTCCTTATGCTGGTTTGGGAGAGAGAGAGATAAATAGAGATGATACTGTACTCAGACTGTGCTTTCATTCTGCCCTTTTAACCTATATTGTATTACTGTGTTACTTTTTCTCAGATAAATTGCGACTCATCGATCTTTCAAACAGTCAGCTGCTTAGAAACTCACTGATGAAGTCACACTTCACCTTACTGAGACACATTTTTTGGCTTGGACGCCACACAAGTGTGACAGAGGTGTAGTGTTGCAACATTACAAAGTCCTGAGGGCAATGGACAGATGGGCACAGTAGGTTCCTCATAAAGGAGCTCATTACAAACAGTGCAAACAAAAAACATCAGTCTCATATGCACTCACACACAGTGACGCAAAACTTTGCACCATGCTAATGGAGAGGTGTGAGTGGCTGTGCTGTGTTTTCAGAAAACAGCACTCCTTTGATAAAGACTCATCATCGCTTTAAATTAACCCACCTTTATTCACCTTTATTCAGTCCATTCCTGTCAAGTAGCTAACATTAGCACACAGCTTTCTGCAGATATTAGGCTGATGTGCTGTCAAAACAGTGCAGATGAACAAGGGAGCAGGCCAAGGGGTTTTAAGGCGACAGCTCTTTACTGTCCACTCTCAAATAAAAGCCATAAAAAAGAAATGATAGTCAAATGTACATAAAAATGCAGCTTTGTAAAAGATGTACTGCTCCAGTTTGCTGCACTGCAATTTTAGTTCACTACTGCCAAAACTAGAGGATGATTCAGCTTTACCGTTGTTGTGCTGCAGTAATTGTTGTGCCACAAAATATGTAAGAACACAACTGAACAACACAACGTAATAGGTGGCAAGTGCCTGTGGTGTAAGCCGGATAGCCCACTATTTTATATTTGAATTTTTTATTAGGGTTATCATGGATTATCAGTACGTCCACAGTGCCATAGACATTTACATGTACCTGACAGTGATCCACCTGGAAGCAGCAGTCTCACACTCATGTACACACATACTTATTTGCCACTACATGAAAACTTGCCATAATCACACACGCACACACACACAGACCAGACTAGGCATGAAACCCCCGCTGGTATCCTGTTGCCTCTCCACGGGCAACAGTAAACGGCGTCATTAACACAGTGGTAATACAGCCCGTCACCGCACCCATCTGAGACAGAAATGTCACCCTGCTCGCTGTCCACTGGCTCCACTCTCAATTAGACTGCAGGGTTTCTTAAAGGAATACACAAAATATCACATGCTTCCACACACACACACACACACACACACGCACACACACACACACACACACACAGAGTGCCTTATTCTTTGAAGCCACTCACTCATAATCGTACTCAGGTGCCGCGCAGGGAGCCTTGTATTGAGAGTTGATGATTTAGTTGTCGGTCTTTCTTTTTATAGTGTTTATCCTATCATTTGTTGGCAATTTCCTCTTTTGCTAAGTGCTTCTGAAGAATGAGAGCAAGCTGTACATTGGGTGTTGGGGGTGTCGCAGGGAGGAGAGGACTCAGTGAGGGAGTGTATTAAGCACTGCAGGTAGAAACTGCTGTAATTACACAGCACATGGGCACTCTTTGTGAGACACTCGCACACACTAAGAAGAGATGACTACAATAAGCAGCCCTAAACAGCTTAGAGCAGGCACCAGCACAAGTTATAGATTTACCTCTATTTCAGAAGTAGTAGGTAAACTAGAAGACAGAAACACCAGATTACAAAATCATCTCAACACTTAGCTCACAGTTGATATGATGGGATTGTTTTAAAGTGGGTTATGTGCATCTTTTGTGTGCTTTCGTACACAAGCGTCTTTTCATTCTCCGGTATTGATTCGTTGTTATTCTGAATAAACAATGCTAAAGAAGAGCATTCTGAGGAAAATCAATGGGAACATTATTTCAAAAGAGCAAATTATCAATGATCCAGTTATCCCAGTGGTTGATCGGGCCCCATGTCTCTTATGTTTACTGCAGTGATACCAAACATTTCAGTCATTTTGTTGCCAGTAGTAACTTTTTTGACCCTCTTTCCTGACTGATTTTTTTCACTCCAGCATGGACGTGCAGGGAGACTACAACCCATGTGATGCCTCTGGATTCATCAGGATCAATGCTGTCAGGTTAGCACCCTTTTTTTTTTACATTTTAAGATTACTACATGAGTTAAGATTGTCTCATTTACAGCACATTTATCATACCTGCATATTAACACTCTTGTTCTCCACAGGTTAAGGGAACACCATCGTCTGCAGGGTTTCTCCGGCAGCGACCAGGTTTAGACCTTGTGCCTCCGTTGTCTACCTTTTGCCTTGTTGTCTTCTGTCAGTTATATCAGCATCAGCACACCAGACTCTTGCTGTAAACATAGTTTCGTAGGTGATGGAGAGGAGAAAGAAAAATCTATCAACTGTAACATCATAACATACCATTGAATCAGTTACGATCATCACGAAATATACTGTAGAAGAACCTTTCAGAAACTGTATCTCTTAATATTTTATTTCCTGGATTTGTCTGGTTTTTAGTATCAGTAGATCAGTACTTGAACTTAAAATTTTAGGAATTCTTTGTTGTAGAAATAAAACTGAGAGAATTGTGTTTTTTCTTCCTCAGGTCTTTTCTTAATTTAAGAAAATAATGATCATTTATCATCAGTTTCCATGCAGACTCTGTGGTGACACCTATCAGCCCCTGTCAGTATGAATGTGTTAGTGATTAATAGTTGATGTCTTTGGCTGACAGCCTATTTATTAATGCCTGCCTGTTTAACTCTTGGAGCCGTACAATCACTGCCCCGTGAAGATCTCGGGGCAGCGAGGACACTGTATCATATTTACAATATGCAGATCAAGCGGGAGCAGTGCAGGAGTTTAGTGTGGGCGAAAGGAAACATGGTGGCTCGCTGATAGCCACCGGAGCGGAAGTGATGAGGCCATTTCTGAGCTCAAATGGCACAAGTCAAATGGAAGGAAAACCAATTGGCCACGTATGTATATTTCACTGCTCGGTATGGGGTCCCTGGGCTTTGAGAACAGAAGAAAGAGGAAGAGGCATTTTGAAGACAAAGACAGAGTATTGTGTGACACATTATTACCCTTTTTTGAAGAGCACATAAACTGGTATAGATGAGGAGGATGCTCTGTTTTCCAGTCTCATATATTTGTCAGTGAGAGGAAATATGTGACCCTGAGGATGTGCTTTAAGATTCAGTATATACTGACATCAAGACAGAAAATGTGCCTTTGTTTAACCTTGGATTTTGAATTAATAGCAAAATGGCATTTAAATGACAGCTACACAGATTAGGAAGTGTATCAGCTTTCAAAGAGGTCTCACAATCACCCCTTTTTTACGTTAAGTAACTAACAATGATTCAACAACTGAAGTGTACAAATGGTACATTTTATGTAGCATGGCAAAAGTCAAAGTGCAATGACAGAAAAATACTGTAGTCAGGTCAGAGCACACACAGGGATGGATGCACAAACTTTAACTGAACTGAATTCAGCCACACATTTGCTTATCTTAGCCTAGCATACAGACAGGAAACAAGAGGAAACAGCAAGCCTGGTTCTTTTCAAAGGTAACAAAATCCTCCTACCAACACCTGTAAAGCTCACTAATTAACAT
Organism: Lates calcarifer; assembly: GCF_001640805.2. NCBI lineage: Eukaryota > Metazoa > Chordata > Actinopteri > Centropomidae > Lates > Lates calcarifer. Next base: position 11,823,039 of record NC_066841.1, on the reverse strand, counting down.
CATGTATCTCGTTTGTCTAATTCATACAAAAACCAGCCCGTAAAAACAGTTGTAGTTTACACCTTTTTAATCTCTAAAACAAATGGAGGCTTTTCTTTCACTCCCATCACAGATTTGAGAGGATCTACCACAGCAGTGTCAGAGAGGATGTGTTTGAGATCTGTATATTGTTAGGTGTTTAAATCGTGCCGCCTGTCCCCTATATATATTAGAAACGTCCATATTATATCACCCCTCTCAGTCTGTAGGTCACAGCAGCTGTTTCTGTGAAAACCTCTCCCCCGGTCTCCACCACTGAAAGGTGTCAGTCCCACATTGAAGTGCTGTGGTACGGCGTGGGCCTCACGGTGGAGTCCACAGGCACAGGAGACCCCCCGCCAGGTCTAATGGGCAATGAGGGATCCTCGGACCCTTTCAGTCCCGCAAGAGCCCCTCGGCCCCCGCTCAATTACACGGCAGGCGTCTCAGTCTTTGCCTGGTCAATTACCAGACAGCCCCTGCATTTACTGTCGCGTACACACCGGTTGCAAGATAATCAGTGTCCAAAATTGCCCGGTTAGAATGAAGGGATGGATGGAGAGGTATTCAGATTAGTCAGTCAAGCTGAAGGGGAGGTAGGAGGGATGGGGACAGCTATCAATCTCAATCTGGCTTCGGTGGTTGGAGGGGGAGGATCGTGGTGACCTCTCAACTTTGTTTCTGGAAAGATATGATCCTGGGAAATTTTTCCTGATGTGATAGTTGTCTTATACGATGTGTGTGTTTGTTTTAGGAATAGGAAAAATGGTTTCTGCATGTGAGCTCCAGTCTGGGTTCAGTTTTATATGAGCACAGACAATCCTAGCTGTGCATGTGTGTGTGTGTGTGTGTACGTACATCCACCACGTCTCATATTCCATCTATCTTCCCCTCCCTCCTACCTGTCTACCCAGCCAGCCAGGTATGAAAACTGGCTGACACCTGACCAAGGGAATTAATCATCCTTAACCCCTGGACCAATTACCCCTCATTACCCACTCTGTGTCTGCCTCTCAGGGGAGAGCGCTGTAACAATAGCGCAACATGAAAGTCGGCGGCGTCACAGGACCGAGCCCTAATGGACACTCCTGTGTGACTGTGTCTCCTCGGGAGTCCAGGTCGACTAACCTTCAAGTCCTTGTCACTCTCCCAACAGCACATGTACAAAGGAGGCTATTGTTCAGGATCAGGGTCCATGACCTCTTAAGATGAAGTGTAGAGGGCCGCTGGCGATAAGAGGGAAGCCAAGCTAGAGAAGGATGATTCAAGGTTTTGGAGAAAAAGAAACATGTTTTTATACTTTAGTTCTGTTATCAGGTCTTACAGTGACACTTTCTAATCAGACAGGTTGAAACTAATAGTTTTATTAATGTTTAATAGAGAACAACTTTTAGATTGCCAGAATGTGGAAAAAAAAAATCTCTGGCTGGTGTCTAATCTGTCTTTCCTTCTGGTAATAACTGAGACTTAAGTGTTGGTAATCTACTAATAGATGCTAATAGGCCTGCATTCTCTACAGGTATTTTCTAAGAGGTAAGCCAAAGTGATTTTCACAACTGTCTTATAAGTAATGCTAATAGTTGGTCGATAAAGCATTAGTATTTTTTAACCATAAATGAAGCTATTTATCTACTGCTTAATAGAAAGTCTTATCTGTACATGTCAGCTGTTGCTGTTCATCAGTTCACTGCTACTTAGGTGGAAACTGAATCTTGTTATTGCTCGGTAAAGACCTGCTCCCTCTCTAGCTAGTTCATTATTGCATTCATAGACCAGACATTTCTTAACACACTTAGGATGCAATGATTGAATTAAAGCTCAAATTGAAAAATCACTGACATTGGCGTTGCCAGGTTTTCATCCAGCAGCAGTGATATTCCTCTGGGAGCGTGGGGATAATTAACTAAACAAAGCATATGATGATGTTTGCTGTCTTTTACCCATCAGAAAATTTTGTGGTCATTCTATCTGTGTTCTTCACCTACCTGTCTGCATGGAGAGGTAGAGCGGGCTCCCGCATTCACCGACCCCCCTCGTCTTAAAACACAATGAAGCAGGAACAATGGCCACAGAGGGTTAATAATTACCACCAATTAGAGGTCGAAGATGCTTTCCTCCTGTGTGTAACCCAAGCCCAGGGAGCCGTATGTGGGTTCTGTTGTTATTTCTGTCCCACTGCCTCTGGTCCTCGCTGTCGAGCTGAGCCTTTTCTTCACCAGCCTCCAGGTACCAGGCTGGAGATTTCTGCATCTAATTCATCTTGTGCATAGAAAATTGACTGAACATTTGCTGCCTTAACTTATTCTAAATTTCACTCCGTCACCTCAGATCACTGGATTTTTGTATTTGTGTGTGACTTTTCTACTGTTACCACCATCACATCATATTTTATTCCTGCTTTAATAAAGAACACTCAGTGAAATCTCAATAAACTGTCAGTTGCTTGTTGTTTCTGATCATTTCACTTAATGCTACTTTACTTAGCAGGTAAGGGGTTAATGGACTGGTCCCCTGAGGTTTGTGCAGAAAGCTAATGGGCCTGGCAAAGATGATGAGGTCACTCCCTTACTGCTAAGAAACAATGAGCAATTTACAGGCCAGGATATCATGCCAATACTGTCGGCTTACTATTAATATATTATTTATATTTATACCTTTTATACTGATAGCAGTAGATGGAGTAGGATAAATAGTAATGGCTAGTTCATATTTTCTATACTTAAATACAAGAATGAAGGCTGTTTTAACAAACTTTCCTTAATGTCATGGCTGAGTTTGATTAAATTAGGATTGTGAAAGTGATGCTTAGCAAACATGCAACTGAGGATAGAATACTCCTCCAGCAGTTGTATTAATTTGTTAATTAATACCATGTCTCAGATCACTTATTGGGTATAAATGCCACTTGATGTACTCAAACAGCACTGATTTGTCCTAATAGCTGACATGTCCACTTCACCCATACACTTGAAATTTGATCTCCTGCTACAACATCAAAAGGCCATCTGTGAGGAACCATCAAAATAAAGCAGGATACACTTTGCCTCCCAGGCTAGCTAACATCCATGCATCCTGTGTGAGTGTGTGTGTTTCCTTGATGTCGAAGCCTATTTTCTGGTGTCAAAGGACACCCATATGGTGATGTCCTGAAGATCTATAGACAGATGGGACCATTACGGTCAAAGCTCCCGGCTTTGTTTGGCCTGAGCCGGTGATGAAATATTGATGAAAAAATAGAAATATTTTGCCTGCTACTCAGTGTTGCTCATCTAAAAGGGTTAATGAGTGTGAGGACTTCCTTGTCTCCTGTTACAACAAAATGTAGCTCAACTACCCACTAACACTGACTAGACTGGAGTCAGCAGGCTCTTTGGGGCTAACAAGAATCAATAACCTTTTTTGTCTATGTCGGATTAAGTTACTCTGTTATAATTGACCTAGGAGCTGAATTCACGGCCATGTTGAGTTATACATTAATAACTTTTTGATATTTACAATCTTTAACACTTAATGGTAGTGTGAGACATTTTGGGTAATTAACTTGTTTTACACTATGTTTTCTTGCAGCCTGTAGCCTGCAGCATATAGATTGGAAACAAAACGTGACAATATCTGCCACAGTTTGCAATTAAATTTTTTATATGGTTTAAACAAATGCGATATAATATGTGAATTAGTGAGTATTATAGGCACTGGAAGGTGTTTTTTTTTTCTGGGCAGAGCCAGGCTAGCTGTTTCCCTCTGTTTCCAGTCTGTATGCTAAGCTAAGCTAATTGACTCCCAGCTCTAGCTTCACATTTAATGTGCCAGAATGAAAGTGATATAAATCCTCTCATCTAAGCCTTAACAAGAAATCTAATTTACTTTATTTATTTCCCTGGTTGATATCATAATAAAAACAGTGCCTGTGTATTATGTGTAATACTAACCATTATGGAAAATTTGTCTTATTAACAGCAGCATGTCAAATCATTTCTGATTCAGTGAGCATTTGTTGTCTATCTAGATATTCATTGTAATCATTCACCTATTTCTACATTAAGTCATAGCCCATAGTATCAGTTAAATCTGGAACACTCACTATGATTTGTTTTAGTTTCTTAAATTACTTATACTTGCACAACTCCTACACAGTCTCCTCAGAGGAAACTTTTGATTTTGCAGACTCACCACATGGTACAGACTCTAACGCAATGAAAGTGTCACCTATAATCCAGATCCATGCTGTCTGCTGTTTGCCTGCTCTGCCAGCTGTTCAGACCTGTTGAGCCTGGGACTCAACTACCTGTTCCTTCTTCATACATATAGACCAGCTTCCAGCTTCAGGACCCCACCTGCAGACTTATGAATCACGGTAAGATTTCAGTGTGCGGGGTCATTTCTAACCCTCTCAAAAGCCCTTTGACCTGCTGAAAGTGCTGTGTCTGCATCTGACTATTACGCCCTCCTCCACTTCCCCAGGTCCCCCTGGTGCAGCAGCAGTAATGCAGCACGTTGATCTCAAATCAATAGATTTATCTCCCTCATTTGTGAGGGACTTGGCTCGTGCCTCTCCCCTTCCCCTCCTCTCCCGGGGATCTGCTGGTGGGGTTTGTTTGCTGGCACACACTCTCTATGCTCTTCGATCCATTGCTCTGCGACGTGGTGAATGGACGAGGGGCCTATCAGGCTCAAGGTGGGTACGCTGGTAGGTTTGTTCTGCCCCACTCTCAGTGAATCCCTTGGACGATCTAAATGTTTAATGGCGCTGGTTATTTGGTTGTTATGGCGTGTGTTATGATGGATGGTAATGCAATGGTTTCCGATGGTGCCTAAATTACACCACAGGGTATGCAGGCTGTTTGGGCTGGGTGTTTAACTGGCCTTCATTATCAAGCCTAGCAAATATGTTATGACATTAAAGGTAAAGCTAAAGGATTTTTCTTTCTTTCTCTTCATCCTTTAAACAAACACACTGTATAGGTGCAGCACTGTCTCTGATTTTCCCAACCCTGTTCCTGCCCTGGTAATATTCACTAACCACCTTACCTCACCCCCACCCTATAACCTCAAGATAACAGAGAAAAGTAGAAATTACATAATTAATAAATTACTTCAGTGAGCCAGCTCTGAACCCATTTCCTCCCACTGCCTAATGGAGGTAGGAAGAAGAAAAACAAGGCACAAAGAGGAAGAGAGTTCACCTTATCAACCACAGAAGTACACACATTCATCAGAATATTTCTTAGTCACATGCATCCTTCTTGTTAACATCTCCAGGAAAAGTATGCCACGAAAACACAGTCATTGAATATAGTGAAGAGACAGTGGGGGTAAAAAATATGATACATTACTGTTGGGTTGATAATGACAAAGAAGAATCAGCATTCAAGAGCAACGAGTGAAAGATACTTTCCTTTATAACTGTGCAACACCAAGACACTCCCAGCACATATGCAAGTGTATATTTTAGATTTTTGATTGTAAAATAAATCACAAAATGAAAGTTAGTTTCATTAAGAAAAAGCATTTTCTGGGAGTTAAATGAATTATGTATACGAGTTGAAAATGTATATTTATTATCAGGAAGTAGTATTTGAGTTGATCCACATGATTTGCAAGTTGATATCTCCATATCTGGCAAATATTATGAGGTCTGTAAGTTGACTTTAATTTAAAAGGGCTGTCATTTAGAAACAAGCCCTCTTGTGTGGAGGTCATGAGGGAAGTGGTACAGCCCATAAGTTTGTAAAGCTCGTCTTGGATGGAGATAAAAGACACATGAATTTCCTAAAAGTCACATCATATCGATGTATAAAGCTTCCCACACGTCTGTTGGATAGCGACTATCTGTGCTCCTTTGTATGCATGAGATGAGGAAAACATGTTTTGCTTCATGGGACTTGTGAATGTGCCGCCACCTTAAAGCTGATCCAGCCGCACACTTTGGTTGAGCATTACTTGCCGCTTTGCACCTCAGTAAGTCTGAGCGACGCAGCAGTAGGTGAGGGTTTTATCTTGAAAGTAGATTCAACACCAACAGAGTACATCAAAGATAGATTCCACTTTTAAAATGCCTCAGACCCCCATAAGCTGTGGAGTTTAAAGTGCTGCTGAAAAGAATCACAACACTGCTTTGCTTTGGATGAATAAAAAAAAAAAAAAAACATTCTGTCTATCTTTGAAACTCTGCCTGCTGATATGCTTTTATTTCTGTCACGCCTGGTGTTTGGGTTCGAGCAGCGCCTTGTGTCATCCTTAAGAAACTCCTTTTTCAGTGGCTCGTTGTGTGGTGACAGCAGAAGAATTACCTGCAAAACACTCTTTTGTCGGCTTGCTGTGCAGAGAGCTCACAAACAAGACCATTTAGCTATTATTTCCTCTCAGTCGCAGATACGCACAGCAAAGCCAACGTTTGTCAGGAAGAATGGGCGACTGTGGGAGAGGAGGCAAATAGGACAGGTGGAGGCAGAGGCCAGGAGAGAGGGGTGGCGAAAAGAGGAGGGAGGGGGGGGGGGTTACTGGAGCCAGGGAGGGGTCATGGTGTCCCAGTGGAGAGAAATAGTGGAAAACATCCGTAATTTTCACCGCGGGGTCCCATGTAATTGAGTCATTTAAAATACAGATACAGAGTTGAATCAAAGCAAAGTGGCTTGTAGGAGGAGGAGGAGGAGGAGGAGGCTGCAAAGTAAAATGGAAGAGAGGTAAAAACAACGAAGTAGACGTGTGTGTCTCCTATTATTGGACAAAGCTGGTCTGTTTATCCTTTTCATCTGTCAATCTTCTCTTTCATGGATGTTACCTGTCAGAGATTTTTTTGTTGTTGTTTGTTATGCTTCTCTTACACTGTCCATGATACTCCTGCTTCCTGTTCTCTTTATTTACCACCTCAACATTTATTTTTTTTGCAGTAAACAATGTATTTTTTAAATAAATGCTTACTCTTTTTCTCTTTTTGTTATTTCAGTCAGTTCTTTCTCTGACGCCGATCATATTTCTCTTATAATTTGTAAATGTACAGTTTGATTTTTTTGTGGATCTTAGTTGAATTGGTTCTGACCAAATGTCCAACAAAAAAAACAAAACAAACCAGCCAAAAAAAGTAAGTGAATGCCACTTTTGTGAGTAACTGTAGCATCCAGTCCAACATGAGAGGATGAAGATGTAGTGCTGCCCAGAGGACATATCCTAACCTCTTGTCTTGTAAATGTAATGATGACTGAAGCTGTTAATGCTAACGTTTGCTATGTAGTGATATCAAAAACCTACATATAGCGCCTTTAAATAAAGTGCTTACGGGGAAACTCCACCGATTTTATGCATCAGAGTTTGTTTACAGCTCTTGGGTAGTACTGTGTATGTGAAAACAGTAAAAAGCCTTTTGCAGCTCCAGAGGAAGCTACAGTTGGTCAACTTCCCTCAACTGCTGTCATTCGAAGCAGCATCAGATTGGTGAAGCTACAAGTTTGAGAGTAAAAATATCTGAAGGTGTGCAATTAGAAAGAATAGAGCTTACCAGACCTCTATAGCCCACTGTAAAACACATCTGAATCTCTGGATGAACTGTCAGATTGAGTTGCATTGTGGGTTATGAGGGGACCAGGTGTTGACAAGGACAAGCAATGCATGAAATAAAAAACATGATTGTTTTGCTGCATCAGTGTTGCTACAAGCAGAATATTGCTATATATAGAAGCCCATATGCCATAAGTTATTATAATGAGAAGTTACTTGAAATGATGATTTAGTATCTCAAAATACCATTTGTAATGATTTGTATGATGAATCTTTTCATCATATTGGTGGAAATGGGCTTACATATGTAGGATTATTCTTTTAATAGTGAGATAAATGAAGTAACTACTAAAATTGCATAATTAAAAAGAAAAGGCCTTCAGATGGATGTTTGTGGATGGATGGAGTTTTTAAAAATAATTTAAGGAAAACTTCAGCTTTGGCTCATATTTTGTTCAGTGTATTTATCCATGTATGAAAATATGTCAGAGTCACTAGTTTTTATTCACTGCCTGCCTCTTTATGAACAATGTGTTCCTGAATGAAAGCCGTGCTGGGATACCTCCGAGGTCTCTGGATGAAACACTATCCGCTTCTTGTATCCTGCCTTTAGAAATTTACGCCCATAGCAGAACCGTGGCAATTATGAAGCAATTACAGTTTCATATGGCCTGTTCTTTTCAGATCGAGGAGGAAAAAGGAGGAGGAGGTAAAAGCTCAGTAGTTAAAAAAGAGTAAGTGTGCCAGTATTGATGTTCCTTTTTCTAAAAGCTCTGTTTTCCAGCTGGACGTGAATCCCACTTACCTGGCAACACAAAAAATCACATTTTCACTGCACTGCACACAAAATTTTAAAAAAAGGAAAATGGATTAATTAATCAGCAATCACAATGTTGAACTTTTAATACTTTGGAAAGTTTCGTTCAACTCATTCTGACGAGTGGCCCGTCAGTTTTACCACAGTGAACCCTGGGAACAAGAGTCTATTCTCTGCAACACAATGACAGGGAGGAAGCTGTGTTTGTGTGTGACACTTGATCAGCCCGCAACGGTAACCACAGCTGTACACGTACACACACGCACACTTGGTCTACACTAACTCAGTTCCCACTGCTTGATTGGCAGGACTCCAGAGACCCACACCTGCTTTAACTACCTTTACTTTCTAGGCTGTTTGACCAGATGGGGACTGAATTCACAATAACTGTGTGTGTGTGTGTGTGTGTGTGTGTGTGTGTGTGTGTGTGTGTGTGCGCCCATGCTTATGTATGAATCATCTGGCTGTATGTGACGACCACCACCTGACTCACCCTTTGATACCAGAGCTCTAAAATCACTTCCCAGCCACCTCCAGGTTTGAATACATTGGACAGCACATGGTAGCAATATGGGCCTGAGATCATATTTAAGTCATGCTAAATTGGAGGTCTTCATTTAGAGTTGCTGGTCTGGGAACAGCCCTGAGATCCCACTTAATTTCCCTGCTTCTTTTTTGGAGGTGATAACATGCCCAGGGGCTGATGAGGAAGGGAAATTGATATCCGTATGGATGTCTGCTTGTCTCAGACTCGAGGTCAGTCGTTCCTGTTCAAGCAGCTGCAGGAGCATGTTGCACAGACGTGACTACAGAGGGCAACAGTGATAGAAGTGTTAAGAAAAGGCACATATATCAGCAGCTTTATTATAAGATTCACGCTAGTGCATTTCATCTTACGATGTTAATTTTTACGAGCTAAATTCACATTTTTGACTTAAAGATATCTAAGATTTGAGGCTTTAATATCATAAGGCACAAGACACCACTATGCATTGTTTAAAAAAATCATTCTAATGCATTTTTCCTGTAGAAAAGCTTCATTAGACACTCAGAAACAAAAAGCTACAATCTCCCTGAACTGTGTCATCTAACTCTGCTGGACCACACATTCATTTTAGCCCTTTCTGGTCCACTTTGTCGAATGAGGTTTGGATACAATTTATGGAGCAGGAACTGTTTTGCATAAACAGTTTGGAAATTTGCAGCAATTTTACTTTCTTCTCTCTGGCTGCTGGCATTTTCCAGATGTGCAACAATAGATGTTTCCACATGTGCAGCGAGGGAGAAAACCAATAATCCTCACTTTTCATTTTATTGTGTCAGATGGGAATTTTTTGATTCTGAGAAGACAGATTGAAATGTTTGAACTATAAATAGTAAATGTCAGTTTAAAACATCTATGTGGCTCCACAGAACCAAGGCTGTAAGATCTATGTCAGTACTCCTTGTTTTTTCCTGTGGAACAAACATTTACTGTAAGATGGATCAACTATAAATCCAGAGATAAAGCACAAGATAACGTGAAGATATTACGCTGGGTGCTGTTGAACTGTATTGCATTATACAGAGAGGTGTTTCTGTTATCTGCATGGCTGGACAAAATAATAGAAACACTGTCAAAATAAGACAATACACCTCTCTAAAACATGAAGGTGTTATTTATTGCAGGACTGTTGTATTAGACAGCATTAATAATAATAAACACATATAAAAATTCTGTGTGGGTATAGTCTCCTTTAAAGGTTTATATTTCTATTTTATGTTTTAAATGCATCATTATAGTAAAGCAGTTGTTTTTTCCTGGTGTATTTCATGGAGCATGCATCATATCATCACATCGTCTACAGGCTATGTGGTCTCCGATCAGCTCGCGAGATCATGCGACTCGCGGAGCTTTGGCTTGGCACGTGTGCTGCTCTTTTTTTTTTTTTTTTTTTTTTTTTCTCTTAGTGTGGCTCTCAGCTGCCGAGGCGGATGATGATGATGGCGGAGCTGGTTCAGGGACAGGCCTCGGTGGCTCAGCCCGGAACGAAAGATGACTTCGCAGACACGATACGCCGGGTCCGACAGGTAAAATGCTCTCCAGCGAACACAGCAGATGTGATGCTTTCGGACCTCAAGCAGTGGGTCTGTGTGTCGGAGCAGGGCAGGACTTTTGGTCGGGGCACCCCGGACCCCCTACTACTACAAACACTCCTCATGCAGCCCAGCCAGCCAGCGAGCTAGCAGGCTAACGTTAAGTAGCAGAGGTAGCTGAGCGGACAGATTAGAGTTTACACGGGGCAGAAGACGCGTTAATAAACTGTGTCAAAACTGACAAAAACGACCACACAAGTCATGTTTGACGGAAGACACGAAGGCCTTTTATAATGTCGAAGTTTGTGCAACTTTAGTAAGTTAAGTCGACACGCTGCAACCTGTTGTCAAGTCAGAAGTTGCACTTAGCTTAGCTTGCTAACTCACTAACACTTCAACAAGTTTGAGACCCCGGATCTTGACCCACAACGTGATTAAACCACAACAATTAGTTAAGACACGAAGCATGAACAACCGACCAGCCTGACACGCAGCTGGTTTTTGAGATAGCTTTTCTAAACTGGTTGTTGCCCCCAGTTAAAGAGACACACTGAGCCTGGTCAGTAACCACATGCAGCCCTGACGTCTAACCCCCCTCATTTCCCTTTATTCTAACACGAGGCTCGTGTATAAAACTAAAAGCAGATGTTGCACGCAACAACTAAACCGACTAGGCTAGTGTAGCTGGTGTTAGCTTGCTAGCGTGTGAGTGTGTGTCCTAACAGATAGGCCATGTAATGTAACGTCATCTGTTCAAATAAGCCCCCCTCCACTCCTCCTGTTCGCCACACTGGGATTTTTCCATTGCTGCCTGGAAAATACCTGGAAAAATATTATTTAGAACACAACCAGCATTTCACTGCTCACTTCTTAAACTGATATTTAATGTCAGATAGTAGCTACAGCAGAAATGGTCTATGTACGTTTGGTTACCATCAAACTGGTCAAAAGTAGAGCTGTGTGTTTGCTGTAACAGAAGATAAACTACCAGCTGCACAAAATAGTGTGCAAATTGGACTTTAGTCATCCAGCTGCTAGTTTAGCTTCCCCCAGTTTAGATTATAAACACACAGTGTATCTCTTTAGTTTTTTAGTTTTAAAAAGATATCAGGCAGAACAGTTACAGAGTTTAATGTACAACATTACATTAACAAAATATATAATACAGGTCTAAAGCATTAATTTGACGGTACGTTTTGTCTCATTTTACCATCTGCCCCTGACTTTCTTATCTGTGCCCACACCTTGTTAAAAGATCTCTGATTTGCTTGATTATTTGGTATCATCCTCTCAGCAGTAACAGCAGCATCAACCCTGCTTTTGATTTTTAATAGTCAGCATGTTTGCCATGTTTTGTTTAGGGTTGATGTTAGATTGTGGGTTTGCGTGATGCAGTGTGTTATGTACTTCACAGAAAAGAAAAGTCATCCCATCATTTTGTGTGTTATCATATGCCATCGAAGTGGCATGTAAAAACATGGCAAGTGGTAAGAGGTGGGAAGTGCAGGCCTCATTGTAATGCGTCTCTACAGTGGTGTGTAGCATGTGGTGTTGATTCCCACAGATGCAGTAATAGAAGTCACCTGCTTCTCATCTGACATTTAAATCTTGAAGCTGCATGAGCTGAAATTGCTTAGTAGAATTTCTGATAACTGCTCTGTTTTTTAAATTAAACAATTATCAGAGCACTGTGTGAGGGTCCATTAACTCACCAGTCTAATTCACCAGATGTTGACCTCTGCATTAGGCCTCCCTTTAGCTAATTATTGGATTCTGCCTCCCTCTGCTCGACCCCTCTTGTCTGTTAGTGTTTGCAAAATGTCAGTGTCTCAGTGTCACTAAATGTATTCATCTTGATCCTAAACAAAACCATGGACATTAACCCTCTGTAAACCAGGAAAACATGGACGACACACCACGTCTTCTAAAACATAAAAACCTAATTGAGAGGAAGTCAGTCATGAATAGTGTAGATTACTGACCAAACTGTCGTGCCACAGCGGCTGGTGGGACAAGGTGTTCTTGGATCCTAAATATAAACTATACATACTTTGGTTACCATGTGACCATGAGTCATGTGATTTCATTTGTCTTATTTTTAGACAAATCAGACATATACGTACATATTTTAAGAGTTGAAATATAAAGCCTGACTTACTATTCTGTTGTAGGTCTTTATTTATTTTACATATTCATTCATTAAAGATTGTTTCCAGGACGTAATTCTACCTTGGACGCCTGTCCAGTCCACAGTGGTGTTTACCCAGAGGCCTCAGTGGACATTGAGGGGGTTCCACTGCAGGATAGATAAGTTTGTACCAGACACTGCAAACCACAGTACAGACCACTAAAACCACCAGACTGCATGTAAACTGTAAACTCCCACTGATCCACTGCAGCAAATATACATATCTCTGTGCACCCAGATACATATTTTATAATGTGTGGTGTGCTCAAGTAAATTAAGATCTGACAAAATAAATTTGGTTTTTTGTATTTGTTTCAGGGTGCTTTGATCCGATAAGTTACAGTGGAGATTTAATTTAATAATTAAACTGTGCAGTTAAAAAAAAAGTGTAGGTGGCTGAAAACAACCACATTTCATTGCCCTTATGATTACATAACAATAAGCTATCTAATTTTTAAAAGGCTTTCTTACTTGGGTCTAGACTCATGATTGTAGGTCGTTTTTGTAAAGCTCTCTGCCCACAGCAAAACATCAGAACAGCTCATTAACCTGGTGTTCATCGCCCTCCTACTCTCTGTGGTCACCTGTACTGTTTTCATACAGCTGAATTCATGATTGAGTCGTTCTCATAGACATCTTTCTCTGTTTTTGTTTTCAGAAAATGACATAAGTCTGAAATTGTGATTTAATCACAGCTCACTAATACCTCATGTTAACCAGCAGTCATTCACAAGCTTCTCCGCCGTGGTGATAAAGTCATTGCTTTATGGTCGCTGAGTCCTAATGACAGCAGCTGCTGCGTGTTTTTAACTATGGTGACATTTAAAATGATCAATGACAGAGAAAGTTAGAAGTGAAAGAAATTTGTTCTTAACTTTGCCACCACATTACACCACAGCTCCATCATTGTTTTGAAAAACATCAGGCCAGTGTTGTTAGATTTAAACACTCTCTAGACTGTTTAAGAAAAGGCCAGTTTTTGCATGACAACAAACAGATGCACTTTAAATTTCATGAGCTTAATGTGAATGTGTGTTACAGTTCATGAGCTGCATCTGTGGCAACACATGCTAAATACTGTACTGATAAATGCAATTAAATTATAGTGTTCATGATAAACTCTGAGTATGCCCACTATGTTTGTTAGTAGCTGCACATTAGTCTCACTGTTGCAGCAGGATTACTTTTTTGACTTTTAAGAAATAAAATAAGATAAATTATTATTATGGACAAATGTAAGCCCTTGAACTCAATATATGAATAGAAATACTGTCAAAAATTTACCTTACTTAAAACTGTTATAGACACAGTTAATGAAACAGGTGTTTCTCAGCTATCTGTCAGCTCCGATGAAATTCTGAGAAACACTGGTTTCAGTGTGCAACCATTTTCTTGAGTACTGACTTCAGCTACAGTGCTTTTAATGTTGCTTGACACACACATAGCTACAGTAATGTCATATGAAACATCCAGCCCACACCTGCTTCCTTTTCTGCCTCCGTTGCACCCCTCTCGCTTCCACTGCTGGGCTCTGAAGTAGGTAATCATCCCCAAAGGTGATGGAAGACTCTAATTGCCGTCACGATATTTTCATATTGTGAAAAAAAAAAATCCAGTCAGGCGCAGATGTCAATTTAGTGTAATTTTCTGAAATGCTATACTTTTGTATGGAAGGAGAGGTGGCAGATTAACGGGGAGTGGAAAATGCTGTTGGCGCTCTCGTGCAGTGAAACTGAGGATTTAAATGTCCATCACAGCAGAACATGAGCATCTACTTTGGGTCGTCAAGTGGATGATTTTGAAAATAGATGTCGATTGGTTTTTAGCTAAGCTGTAATGCAAATAAGAGCCCTCTTTAAGTTGTATGCAAGCGGTTGTAAACTGTCCATCAGAAAAACACGTAGAGAAATTTACAGACCAGTGATTGTTCTGTCTGAACAAAACGGTTAATTGTACGTTTTACAAAGGAATCATGGGAGAGATACTGTGCAGGTATTTCTTTTATGTCCGCTCCCTCTACATGACAAGCTTAATTGATGAGTTGCTTATTCACATCTTTCTGCTTTTATTTGTCTCTGTTAATTCAAGAATGGTTGTCTTTCTGGTAAATGTTAAATTAAAAAGCCTATATTTCATTTTTTATTGTGTACCTCTGTAGATAAGACAACTTAATATTGCAGCTAAAGCAATGCTCAGCAGATTACCCTGACATTTGAAATTATGATGGTAAATTTGTGATTTGGCCTTCCCTTATCGTACCCTCCTACTGCTTTGTACAAACAGCCTGCACTTAAGGCTTGAAATAAGGAGCTGGAAACATATTTTTTGTGTTAGAGCTCTAGGCAGCTGTCATACCTGTCGTAACTTCCAGGCGACTCATTTACTGGCAGATCCAGTCGGTTGAGATATTGCTGCGTGCCGCCGTGATTTGTGTCATTTGTCAGCGAAAGCACGAAAAAGTTAGTTTTAGTCAGTGAGAGCTGGGACGTGACGAGTGTTTTCAAGGCAGACTGCTTCAAGCTGCTGTAATGTTGTACAAAGCAGCAGTTTTCAGCTGCTGTCAAAACGATAACACTCCACACAGCACACATCACAGCAAACACGAGGAAGATGAAAAAGAGATGGTGTCAGATTTAGGATGTCTTGGAGAGGAAATGTGTGTTCAGAGAATATCATCACTTATCCACTTTTCACCTTTATTCCATCTGTCCCACTGTGATGTGTCCCACAGATGGCAGCCAAGATGGGAGGAGACCAGATGTCCAACATGAACAATTCCTCCCCGGTCTTAGACCCCTCCCTCTACGGCTTCGGAGGCCAAAAACGTTCACTAGACAATGGAGGTAAGCCTTCATTATACATACACACACAGTGAAATCACTGATGCTTCAGCTTTTATCTTGCATCGCATGTATGTGGACGCCCTCATAGAAATATCACTCTCGCTTCATTATCCAATTTTGGTTTTGCTCTAACCGATCAAAGAAATGTGCCAATTTAAAAGCTATTTCTGTAAATCAGCACACAACAACCTGTACATCTCATTCTCTCACTATTTTTCTGGCTCACAGGAAGATGATTTTGCTTCCAAAACCCCGTTTGATTGATTGATTGATTGATCGAGCCTAGTGAGCCTGTTTTAAATAGCTGAAAAAGTTGGCAGCCAAAAAAAAAAAAAAAACGACCAGACCATTTATTTATGAAACCCCAGATTTCAACAGACTTTCTTGAGTCAAACTGAGATGCCATGATTTATTGATCTTCCCAAAATATTCCAAAATAAGGAATCTGTTTGTGTGTTCAGAGACTGTTTCAGTTGTTCTACACGAGGTTTAAAAATAAGACTTGCTGTCTAACTAGATTCCCAGATATTTATGTGATTGAACAACTTGAATTCCAGGACCATTATGTTTATGGCCTACATGTAATACATTTTATCTTATCAGCATTTGGTACAAGTTGATGTCTGAAGAACGTTGCTGGCAGACATTACAGAGGAGCAGGACGTGATTTATCATTCTCATCCCCAGAATTATTAACCCAGCTTGGATTAAGTGTAATGTTGTGTTAAAGGGGGAGAAATAAACTAGAAAAAAAAGCTCAACACTTTCATCCTCTTCAAACTCTTCTTCACCAACATTAGTAACAGCAGCTCTGTTTCTCCACTTGTTCACCACTTAAGCAGCTTTGTTAATTGATAAGAAATTTCAGAGCTGGACTTTGTTATCAGTCATTTTGTGTAGTTGAAAATTGATGCAGTGCGCCACAGATGGAGTTTTGTTGGGGAAACACTCTAATCTGTGAAGTGAGAGCCGTGGTTTTGTGTTTTCATGTTTGTGTGGAGTATTAAGTATCTGACACTGCAGCGTAGTGAGAAAAATGTCATCCCTGCGCACAAAACAAAGATTTGATCTGTTTCATATCCGTGAAGTCATTTATCCCGTCCTCCTCTTATCTTGTCACAGTTGTTTGTATGATATTTCAGCCCTGAATGCATGGATAGATAAATTGTATGCAATTCTGGTTTAGGTTTGTTTGACACGCTGTCATTGTTTGCACAATTTGTCCTCAGTCTCTCTCAGTCAAGGTTGTCCCACAGTATGGGGGGAAAAAAAAACATAAATGGTATCTGTGTAGCACCACAGTTAGCATTTAATTATCAAATGTACAAGAATACAAATAAGCTCACAGCCGTTCACACTTTATCATGTACTCTTGTCCTTGTATGAATTCAGTACACCTCCTTCTTTATATTCATAACTGTTCCATCCTCAAGCCTTAACCCCTGTGCATTTCCAGGAGAAGTGAAATCAGTGCAAACGCCCATAAAATTGATTGAACCTGCTAGATATCAACTCAGGTGTTCACGTCCATGGCAGCACATCCTCCAGTGACCCTGCAGGACCCTTGCTCGGTGCTACCTGTCAAAATTCAATTCAGGACCAGCAGCCACTGACCCGGCTGCTGCCTCTCTCTCTTCCCAAACGCCTCTGATTGAAACACTCACTCATACACTCGCAGGCCTGATTTCCATGCTAGTGAAAGCCCCCTGCTGTGGGTCAGACACCAAC
The DNA here is from genome assembly GCF_001640805.2 of Lates calcarifer. Taxonomy (NCBI): domain Eukaryota; kingdom Metazoa; phylum Chordata; class Actinopteri; family Centropomidae; genus Lates; species Lates calcarifer. The sequence continues at coordinate 11,805,875 of NC_066841.1, read as the reverse complement.
ACGAAGGATTGGCAGGACCATATCCATCAGCTCCCGTCCCCTCCAGCACCGACACATTCGTTTTCATTCTGCTGCTCCACTGGCTGTCACTTTAACAGATATTAAAAATATTACTTTTAAACATGATCTCACCGTGTTTCTCACTTGTTAATTGGTTTTCTTTTCTCTCAGTAGGGAACCACCTCGGTGCAATGGTACATCAAAGGTGAGCGAACCAAACTCAGTTTTTGTCTCTCTTCATTTTAAAGCTCTTTGGATGTTTTCATAGAATTTGATCTGCTTCACTTAAGTAGCATTGAGATCATCTACTTTCAAAGTCACATTGTTTTCTCCATGTCACCAACATAGGCCTCATACACAATTACATACTCAATGTCATTTGTGTTTTTTTTTTTAATTAGGGCTGCACTTAGCAGTTAATTTTTCATTTGCTGGTTATTTTCTCTGTTAATCAGGTAATTATTAGCTCTATAAGATATTTGAAAATAGTGAGAAATTTCACCTAGAGGGGGCAAGTCGACAAATTCATCTGTTCCCAAATCTAAAAATACTAATTTTATTATGTTAGAAAACAAAAAGGCAACAAATGTTGTCATTTTAGAAGCTGGATTCTCTAAATGTTTGGGTCTTTGCTTGTAAAATGACAAACAATGAATCTGTCATCTATTTTTTTTTTTCTCATATAAATGTCTGTCAAACAGTCTGTCTGTTGCAGAGCTGGAGCAATCAATCAAGTATAATGTGTAGTGGTTAAGTGTGTTTTTTACATAAAAAATGCTAAAACTTCACTGATTCCAGCTTCTCAAATGTAATTATTTGCTGGTTTTCTTAATATTTTGTGGCAGGTCACTGAATATCTTTGACATGTTTTAGTACCAGAACAAGAAATTAATCTGCAGATTGATCAATGATGAAAATAATCAGTAGTTGCAGACTAATAGTCGGTTGGCTCAGATCTAATTTTAAATGGGTCTTGATTTTATTTTCTTTGGTCATCCAGAGTTATTAATCATGTTGTAATCTCTCACAGGGCTCTAACGACAGAAGACTTCAAAGTGCCTGATAAGATGGTGGGATTCAGTAAGTAGCCCTTGAGTTCTTTATAGTCGATGCTCATGTTTGACTCGTAATCATCAGTATTGACGTTCTACTCAGTCTTTGGGTCACTGCTTGGGGCCTGGGTCTAAATTCACAAAGGATTAATACTGGTCTTTTCTGTCCCCCCTCCTCGTAGTCATTGGAAAAGGAGGAGAGCAGATCTCAAGAATTCAACTGGAATCAGGTTGTAAGATCCAGATTGCTTCAGGTAAGTTACAAACTAAACACATAATCATTATCATTTCCCTACATACAATGGCTTCAGAAAGTATTCAGACTCCCTCACTTTTTGCACAATAGCTTGTGTTGCAGATTTAAAAATTTTAAATGGATAAAATTGTTGCCTTGCTTGTCAGTCTACAGACAATATTCCATAATGACATAGTGAAAACATCTTCAGAAACTCTCAAAAAAGCTAACTTATGACCTGTGGCTGGAGCCTGCAGAAAAGTGCACGTCATCACTTTATTCTGTTCTAAACCACCAGCTCTACTGGTGTAACTTGTATGTACTTTATTCGATATTTTAATCGTATTCAGAAATAAAAGAGCAGAATAGAGAGAGAATAAGCAAAGTGAAAAGGGTTTGGCCTTGTACCACACCTTGAAAGTGTAGCATTCCTAATTGTACAGTTCTGTAGATAAGAGACAATGCTGAGTGCCAATCTGGTACCTGCATTGTTTGCTGCACAAGCAACAGTTGAATATGTCTCTAAAAATAGGTTGTAGATTGTGTGTTAAAATTAATCAATGACTTTTTTGAAAGAAAAACATTGATAAAAATGAAAATTAACATTAACAGTATAACTTTAAAAAATAAGATAACCTCTGAGTAACATGTTTCCTGCAGTGAGGTTTAAAGGTTTTGGTCTTTCCTTCTGCATCAGATACATCTGGTATCTGAAGGTCAAAGCATCATGAGTTTGAGGTTCGAACTCGCTTCCACTTCCTTCAAAGAGCGTCAGATCTCATTTTTTATCAAATGTTTGCATCTTTGTTTTGAGTGGGTTTTTTGGTTTGTAAAACTATTTGCTGCCATTGTTATTGTATCCATCTTTGACTGGTGTTTGACGGAACATCACATGCCTACAAATTGGTATGTGGGACATGACACAGGAACAGAGGAAACTGTACAGTTAAATCCAGAATTCACAAAATTAGTCTTTTTTTGTTAAAACTATGTCAGAGAGATGGTAATATTTGAAACCATGGTTAGAGGTGGTAATTTTCAAAGTTGTGAATTATATATTGCTGTCCGACATTTTCTATTTAATACCAACAGCCAAGACAACAAAACATTTTGTTTATTAAGCAAATGGAAGTTGCTTGGCGTTCTCCCAGACCCACATTCTTCATATGTTTGCAATCTATAATATTGTCATCTTGGTTTTCCATATTTGATTGGAGTACACTCCGTACACATGATATCTATATTGCCTGTCTGTTCCTGGAAGAGGGATAGCTCTCTATTAAGGTTTCCTCTGGAGAGTTTTTCCCTGTCCAAAATGGGGGTTTATGCTGTACAGATTATAAAGTCTCTTGAGGAAAATTTGCAGTTTTGGGGTGAATAAATAAAGTTGACTACTAAATTCTTCTGTATGTGAGACTCTGCAGTTTCTTTAATTTTCTAATTTGTTACAGACAGTGGAGGCATGATGGACAGACCCTGCACACTGACTGGAAGCCCAGAGAACATTGAGTAAGTCGCAATTATATATACATATACAAAGACATGCAAAGCTCCCAAGTGCCCTCCCTGAAAATAATCTTGGGTTATTTATGACTAATGGCTAATGTGAAGTAAGAATATTTTTACATAAAATTTGAAACCATTGTTGGCAGTGTGTCCATGTAGCCTGACACATCGTTAGAAATACTGTATGTTGTATCTCTCTCTCAGGGTGCATGTGATCTTTTCTACTGGAATACAACATTTACAAAAACCATCTAGCTATGAGGAGGTGGGAATCTGACTTGCGTGTGATTCGCTTCCTAGTGAGGCATAAAGCTATTTCTATTTAAATACTTCTTTGAAAGCTCTTTACATGTGTGCTGATGGTTGCAACCCCCCTCCATTAAACAAAGTTCTGGATCCACTGCAAAGGTAAATCCTGTAATTTTAGTCATAGCTGCAGGAGCTGCTAACTTTAGCTCATAACCTGGTGCAGTGCAAGAAGGAGCCCTCCTCTGCACCTCATTTAAAACACATCTCTGATACTTCAGGATTTATGTAGTCTCTCTGGTGTGAAATAGAGTTGGTGAAGAAAGTGGTAATGGACCAGTTCTGGCACCAACAGTGGCTGGCAAACTGTCTTTCAGCTCTCAACTTTGACAGATTTACTGAAACTGCACAGAGAATTAGGAAAGTGTGCCCTATTGTTTTGACAAAAGAGGGCACGAACTCAAGTCTCTTTTCTCTTGTCCTCTGAATCACCGAGTCACCTGAACACCTCTTTCAACATTTAACAAAGAACAGTTTTTGTGCAGGGTCTGTAGCTGCGGTGACAAATGTGCTTTCTTGGTCCTCGCTCCACCCCTGCAGGCAGGCCAAGAGGCTGCTGAGTGAGATTGTGGAGCAGTGTCGGTATGGTCCAGGCTTCCACAGTGAGATGGACGGCAACAGCTCCATCCAACAGATCCTCATCCCCGCCAACAAAGTCGGCCTGGTCATCGGCAAAGGAGGAGAAACCATTAAACAGCTGCAGGTGTGGGAGCAGGTCACACTGGACATTTAGCACTTACAGTAAAATTAGGCTATTGACAACCTGACAACCTTGTTTTTGTGGGCTGCCAATACTCCTGCTCGGGGACATGCACACACTCCCAAATAATGTGTGAGTCATGTCCAGATGAGTTCCAACCCACATATTAGGCAGTGAATCGAATGTTAGCTACAGTTCGCAGTGTCCATTATAAGTTTGTTATTTAATGTGGCTCATTTATATCTAAGCTACATATGAGCATAATAGTTGTATTGATAATTAAGCAGAAGTTGAATAATGGTAAACAAAGTTTGAATGTGTGTAAGAACGTTTGCAGTACTGTGGACACTGCTTGGGGTAATGTTTTCTTTCTTTTTACATTTTGCCTTTATTAAATAGTTTACTATGGAGATACAGATAGGAGCCACTGAGAGAAAGAGATGGGCAATTTGCAACAAAGGTCTCTGACCCTGACCAACTCCTTCTTTTTAAGTGGTCCTTTTGTCCAGAGTCTTAAACCTTGTCCAGCAGGAGGAACTATAGAAGTAGTTACAGTTTTGCAATTTCTTTTTAATCTAATTACAATAATGAGGATTAAAGGGACAATCTGGTGAAACTGTATTTTTCTTATTGTCGAAAATACCACGAAAAGACCAAACAAACAATCAATCTGACTTAGAAGTATTGTCTGTGCAGCAAAGCTTGACATTGATGTTTCCTCTGTGCCGTGGAGTTCCATTGTTGTTATTATTGCAGCTATTAAAAACCCATCATTGAGCCGCAACACTGCACTGGGCGACATGATCTTCACTGCCGAGAACTTGGGCGCGGGGGTTTATTTGTAGTCGATACCACATACGCCAACCTGTGCTGTAAATGCCTATTAAAGCACCACATCTGCGGCTGGAAACATTCTCCTTCAGATACACTTTAAGTAATGTTTGCTTAAGGAAAAAATCTGTGGTGTCCAACAAAAATACTGTGCTTTTTGTAAAGATTTTGATTTGAAAATTGAACCTTTCAGATTACTGGAAATGTCTTTTCACACCCTGCGTGAGTGTTTGTGGGATAGATCAAAATAAAACCTGTTCTTTGACACCCGGCAGAATATCCACCCTTCAGAGTGAATAGTCTTTTGGGCCCCAGGTAACTCTTGTTTCTGCTTCTGTCTGGTCGTGCCCCTGCAGGAGAGAACAGGAGTGCAGATGATAATGATTCAGGATGACCCCATGCCCACTGGAGCAGACAAGCCCCTGAGAATCACTGGGGATCCCCACAAAGTGCAGGTCGGTCTCAGAAGAGCTCACTGTGTGCCACTTTCTTTCCAGTTTACACTCAATTTTACACATTTTATGCCTTCAGTCTGCACCTCAAACACTTGAAAACCTCTTTGTTTTTTGAGAGGCTTTCAGCTATACCTTTGCTTCTGCTTCACATCCAGCATTCTGTGATTAAAATTTTATTACGTGTAAAGATTTTGGTGTGTTTTTCATTTGTCTCTGTAGCAAGCCCGTGAACTTGTGGTGAAGCTCATCCGAGACAAAGACCAGGGAGACTTCAGGGCTGGCAGAGCAGACTTTGGATCCAAAATGGGGGGAAGCAGTCTGGATGTAAGAGCCTGCCTCTCTGTTCAAATATTGGACAGCCACGTTGATCCTGATTTTTTTATTTATATATTCAGAAAGAGCAACATTTCTATCTTTTCTAAATTCTGCTTTCTGTCCTCATCGTCCAGGTGGTTGTGCCCAGATTTGCTGTCGGCATCATCATCGGCAGGAACGGAGAGATGATCAAGAAGATCCAGAATGATGCTGGGGTCAGGATCCAGTTCAAACAAGGTGAGAAGTTAATGAGATCAAAAATAAAATTATACAGTGACAGCTACAGAGGAACCACATGGGGGACAGCAAGGAACTATGATAGGTCAGAGTTCAAGCTGCTTGTGTTTACACCTGCAAATTACTGATGCTGGTGGAGATTCTTGCTTTTATAGCCTTTATTATAATGAGTGAATGAATGTAAACATGCTGACTACATGATAATGGTAGTAAGAAATAGAGGTTACCTTGTTGTGAATCCAGCGATTTAAGTATGTCCATAATCCTCTGTCACTCATATCACAAAGTGAATAAAGGAATTCAAAGGAGGGAAATATAATTGAAACATGGTATGATGTGATCATGTACGACAAATTAGTCTAGTGTTGCGGTGGTGATATGAACAAGTGAAATAAGATGCAGACACAGTACAGTCTGTGTCATCAGGAAAAGGAATACATTTGACCTGTTCACTACTCAACTTGAGCTGTGAAGTCCAAACCTGCACAGTAAATATGTGTGTGATCCCAGAGCAGTTTAAGACCTTTTTGTCCTCTTGTACTCGTCCAGATGATGGAGTCAGTCCTGACCGAGTCGCCCAGGTGATGGGCCAGCCCGACCACTGCCACCATGCGGTCCACCTCATCAATGAACTGGTTCAAACCGCTCAGGTGTGTGGTCGACATCTGTAATAAAAAGCTCTCTCCACCGAACCCTTCTTTTTACATATAGCAGATCTAAACTTTAAACTGATTTTTGAATATAGTTTACTACTGTATCTAAGGACAAAAATATTGAGTGCGTAGATGAAACACCTTTGGTTCCCTCCCTACAGGAGCGAGATGGATTTGGGGGAGTAATGGGCCGTAGAGGACGAGGTGACAGTAACATGGGGGGGGCTGGAGGACTGCAGGAGGTGACGTACGCAGTACCTGCTGACAAGTGTGGCCTAGTGATTGGCAAAGGTAAGAAATTAGTTTTTGTAATTTTTAACTTTTATTTAGTTTGCTCAGTGAACTTTTCCAGTCATACTTTGTTTGTAAAGCTTAGATTTTGTGTTTTTTAGTAGCTTATATATGAAAGTTGCCATGAGTGTGTGTTGTTTTCTTTGTGGTTTCTCGCTGTGAGGTCTTCTCTCTTACGTGTGCTACGTTCTGACACAGCTCAGAGAAATAATACACAGTTGACCAATACAAACAGTCTTAATAAGAGTATATCCAACTCACCAGATTGCCTTTTTCATTTAATAACTGAACGCCGTTTGGTGTTGTGCCACTGCGTGAAACTGGTGAGAAGGGGAGGGGTGAGTGACCACCCTCCTATTCTCCCTCCAGGGCTCATGTATACAGCACAAGTGGCATTCATTGGCTTCACTAAGGGCTTAATGACGGGGATAATGCGTGTAATGTGACATTAATTGTTAAAGGTGCATAATAACAGCCCTCAATCATGTGGAAGGCTGCCTGGCATCTAATGAGGGTCTTTCAGCCCAATAGAGTGCAGCGAGGGAATGAATAGGAGGAATTAGCTTATTGGCTATTCATGCCCACTCTATTGCCAGCTATTTAAAAGTCATTGACCATTGCATTGGAAGGAGCTGTGAGAGTGTGTGTGTGTGTGTGTGTAGTGTGTGTGCATGCATGTCGCCTTGGTGTGTGTGTGTGCAGTGGTGGGCGGGGTCAGGGGGGGCCTCTTTACCTAAGATAAAAACATGGCAATAGAAATGTCAAGTGGCTTTTGTGCATGTAGTGGGGCGAGGGAAACAAATAAACCTGGGCGTTGCGTCCCCTTCTCTGTGCATTAGCATATGAAGTGGGCCAATATGGTGGAGATGGCGGTGGGTCTGGGTGCTGTCAGCCGTCCCTTAAAGGGTGCAGTGATTAATATCTTTACGATGCCATATGCAGCCCGTTGCCCCTCTGTTTTGACCCCCTACACACACACTCACACACTGCTTGTGATGAATCAAGCCACCCACCAACCTGCTCAGACTTTATTACCGACTCAAACACTGCAAGATCCCTAACAAGCAGCCCACAGCTTTACTTGTGAGTTTTGGGCTAAAATATCTAAACTCAAGGTTCAGTTACTTCTTTTCCAGAGCTTTCAGTTGTGCCTCAGTCTTCTTCAGCAGGTGAAGATTTTGCAGATCAAAACGGAAATTTGTTTGGTTGAAATCTCCAGGACAAAACTTGTGAATGAGTCAAACTACTGTTTCTAAGGTCAAAAATGAACTTTCACACTATACCCACGATAATTCAAAATGTGTCACTGACTGTTAAAATGGACTCAACTCCATTTTAGGTAAATATCTAAGTAGAAACTAAGATAAGTGAATATTTTTTGTCGCAAATCACCAAAAATGTTAAACAGACACTGAATGCAAGTTGATTCTCATGTGTTTATCATCATTATCATTATCAAGTGGAATACTGTCATTACAATGTATAATATAATGAAAATTAATGTCCAAGTAAATAGTACCTAGAAACTACCCAAATTAGTCACTAACTGAAGTGCTTATGACAGATTCTGAGCATCAGCTTGATGTTATGTGATTTTATTTTGCTTAAAAGTCCAAAACGTAAAGAAGATAACAAAAAGTAAAAGAATTTACATTTGAGAAGAATCTAGAAGTAGAACCAGTGAATTTCTGCCATTTTTGTTTTTAAAAACATCTTTACAAACCAAAATTGAGCTGATAAATTTGGCTCAATTGTTTGAGTTAAAATTAACAGTGAAAAATATACAAAACAAACTGAATCTACTCTAGGATATTACTAGAAGGATCAGTCTGGTGGAGAGTGAGAGCTATTATTAAAACTGGTTTTAAGAGTTTTTCCACAAAAGCAACAAAATTCATTTAGGGAAAACCTGATTCTTTGAAGGTGGAGGTTTCTCACTTGTAATTTGATGATTCTTACAAACATTTTCCATTCAGAGATATACATGGATATTATATAAATGTTATATTTATTTGAACCGTATCACTCAGCTCTGGTTTGATGTAAAGCTGCTGTTGCATTAGTAATTTCTATATCCCACATTCTGGTTGTGTTATTTGTCCCTTGAGGCGTCGGAGAATTTCTCCACCAGCAGCAGCTAACCAGTCCCTTGGCTTTGCCCTGAATGCCGTCACCAGTTGCACTTTTGTATCCCCTCCTTTTCTCCAGCTCACTAAACCAGTCTCATTAATAAGGCCCGTATTATCTGTCCTCACTACAGCCCAGTCCATGAAATGAATAGTCAGGGTCTTCATTGCTCTCTGCTGTCTGACTAGAAGAGCTCATAATGGCTTCATTAAGGCAGAAGTTTCATTTGGTTGACAATGGGTTAATGGCCCATGTGCAGTCTGTTGGCAGCAAGGAATAGGCTACGGGAGGAGGAGAGGTTTTTGATGAGCGTTTTCATTCGGAGGTCAGCCAGGGTCATCCGAGTGTCAGCCACAAGTGAACAAATGTGTAATTGATGTTGGGACAGCCCCGGTGTCCCCCCGGGAAGCACCCTCAGCCTTTTTTCGTTCAGATGGGCATTGTGGAGGGGAGGGAGGGGGTGGCGGCGGCGGTGGCTGTATGCCCCCCGTTCACTCCCTCCTCTCATCACGGAGGACAACACAGAGTCAAGAATGAAAAGGGTAAAAAAGAGACAAACGATATCCCAGAAGGAGGATACGCTTCAATTTTGGCCCTTTTCTCCTGCCAGCTCTGTTTCATTTCTCCCTGCTGGTGTAATTGCTCTCCCCACACGTCGGGAAGCTGGCATCTGATGCAGAGGAGGGGGTGGTGTGCAGGAGATGTCTCCTTTTGTTTACCGATTTGCATGGATGTTACCAGAGAATGGTAGATAAGTGGTGGGACACATGCCAGAGTCTTCATAAGGTAGCACTATCACATCAGTTTAGCTGAGTGAGTCAGTGGGATTCTGGCCTAATGCTGCGTTCATGTCCTACAGGAAAAATGACAGAGATGTGAAAGATTCCCATGTAAATGTTCGTGTCATCCAGGCGGCTGTTTGATTTCAGACCTGGTCATGTTGAAGTTAAAAGGAACTGTGCCTTGATGATACATTATAACCATTACATTTAGGTTTAATTACATCAAACCGCAGACTGTGGCTGATGTGAAGTGTCCATACTAGCTTGATTTTCAGACACTTCTGTAAAGAGCAGAAGTATCAGGTCAGATATGTTGAAACTTTCAATTATAACTTGGATATTGATGCAAATGCTATTTTCAAGTCAAATATGCCTGATTAAGTTAAATATGATACTACATGAACTATTCAGGATAAAGGTAGGGGTATGCTTGAAATGAGCTTATTTACACATCCAGCACATATGGAGCAACACTGCTATTAAAGTTGTGTCCAGTATTTGGTCTTTTTTTCTTGGTCTCCACCAACTACTGAGGGAAATGTCTGGCTCTTTAGCTGCTACATGCTCCACTCTGTTCACCAGCTAGTCTTTTAACTGTGTCTGTTTGTTGTGTGGTGCTGAGCGAGTAGTGTTCAGTGGGTTTTTAAAGCTTTTGTGCTAAAACCAGTTGCCTGCTGTGGCTGAAAACAAGTGAACACGAACTGAAACATTAAAGCTCTGGGCTGGACAGCTAAACAATGAAACTCACGATGTAAAGCTCTGTAAAGACAAGAGTAGCTGCAGATTCAGGTCATAATTCTCAGTAGGTTGATCATTATGAGAGACTCTTTTCACATTAACACACCGTTTTTACTTTGTCTTTATCGACTGTAGCCTCTTGTTGTAAAGTCGTATGTCAGCCACATAGGAAAACGTTACAAACTCATCATTACTTCATTCTTTTCCAGGTGGAGAAACCATAAAGAACATCAAAGAGCAGTCTCGTGCCCACGTGGAGCTACAGAGAAACCCGCCGCCCAACACCGACCCCAACGTGCGCATCTTCTCCATCCGAGGCACCCCTCAGCAGTTGGAAAAGGCTCGCCAGCTGATCGATGAGAGAATTGGGGTAGGTGGTCTGGCTATGGCTCCCCCTGGTAACAACCCCCCCACCCCCCCCCCCAAAAAAAAAAAAACCAAAAAAAAAAACCGCTATTGTCTGGCCTGATATTCATGAGCACATATGTCAAAGTGGGGAGCTGCTGGGTGAGCTGGGGCTGCTGTGGCGCTGGTGGCCGGCAGGATGTCACCAGAGGTTAAACATGAAGAATCCATCAAATGGACTTAATGGAGTGCATCAGTGGCCGGCCCTGCCCTCTGACCTTGCCTGTTGGCTCCTTTTAAACACAAGTGTGGTCTCTCACTCGCCTCCTCTTCCCTTTCTCTGCTCCAGGGCCCAGGAATGGGGAGCAACAGCAGCTTCGGTATGAACCCCTACAACCAAGGACCAGCCACTCCTCCTCAACAGTAAGGATGAAGTTCTCCTCTCAACATGTCACTGTCTGATATATTTGTTCATGTATTACTGGTCAGACGTGCTGATAATGTGACGCAGTGTCCTTAGCGGGAAATTGGTTGTGAAATGTTTCTCACTTTGAACTGTTTATTTTGCCTGAAGTGGGCCTCAGACGTTCATGACTGGAGGATGGGGTACAACCTTTCAAATATGGCAGCCTCAAGGCCAACAGGACCACAGTAAGTCAATGCACAAACAATTATACGAGGTCTGTGTTTACTGTACAGAATTTCAGTATAAAAACACAACAAATGAAGAAATCCGATCTCTCCCCAGCTGGATAGTCGTAGCCAATGCCTGACTCAATGAGGAAACAAAAAGTGCATAAAAAGTTTTCATCTGTTAAGTTGTTTCATTACCCATGAATTTCACTCCGAGCACAGGGGAACTCCAGGGAAGTTCTGTGCTGCTTCGTACTCAAAGTCTCGCGCAGGCTGGGATGAGGTCGCCATGTTCCCTGCGGCTAACCTCGTCCTTCCTGCGCGCACAGATTTTTAAATTTGCTGTCAATGGAAATCATTAGGAAGCACGAGTGCAGGAGGTGGAAATAAAAGGAGAAGCTAAGCTCACTCTCAGTAACTCTGGTGGTGGTATCTGTGTCTGGTTTCAGGTCACAATGGATCCCAGACGGGCCAGATGGACTGGGAGCAGTATTATAAAAAGCTAGGCAAGTGTCACTGAGAGAGAAAAGAACAACCAGCTTATGATTCACTTTATTTTATCTGTCGTGTTTAGTTTGAATTCTTCTTTGCTCATGTGCACTTAAACTTTGCCAGCCTGATGAAATGTGTGAATTTTGATAAAGAGTGTAAGCATTTCCTGTGCTTGTTTACAGGTCAGCAAAACCAAGCCCAGAGCACCGCTCCCGAATACAACAAAGCTTGGGGTGAGTCCTTGTTTTATTTTACCATGAGCACAACACAGACAGGGAAAGTTTGAGTTTGGCCGTCTCACTTCAAACCTGCAAATGTGACTTCATTCCTTCAGGCCAGACAGCCGGTCCTGGATCTCAGCAGACCTCTAATCCCGACTACAGCGCCTGGGTTGACTTCTACAGACAGCCGATGGCCTACTTCAACCAGGGCGCACAGCAGACACAAGCCCCGGGCCTTCAGGTGAGAACCAACCCCCTCCCCCACCGTTGCCTCTCAGTGTAACAGTCAAGGATAACCAAATCCCAGGAAAAGACCTAAACCAGCAGTGTGTTAGTCCATCAGTCTGAGTGTAGATTTAAGTATATGATCATTTTAGTGGATACAGTATGATGCTGTTGAATTGTGCTGCTTGAGAGGTGTTATTTAGACTCACTGGTATAAATTGTTGGTGGGGGGGGGGGTTACTGCAGAGCTGTTGTATGACTGTTCTTAATCAACTGGCCACTGAGTGTAAATATGTGTAAATAGGTCACAAACATTTTATGCCAAGAACTGTAGGTGTTAGTAAATGCTACTTAAACAGGAGCAGAGCTGAAACAGTTAGGAGTGAATCGATTAGCTAATCAAGAGAAAATGAATGTGGAACTATTCTGATAATGACTTTTTTCTGGCAGAAATGCAGTTTCTCACATTAAAGTTTGATGCTTTTCTTTGACATAACAATCAGTTAATTGCAGCCCTACATGCAAGTAAACTGTGTATTTGTTGGGCTGTTTTAGCTGCGTATTAATACACATCTGTGTTGTCACCCTCACATTCACCTTCCGGCTGCTATAAATGCACAGCAAGCTACAGTTGCTACTAATGTGAAACACTTCACCCATGCAGCAGAGTGTGTGTGTGTGTTTTGGAGAGTGTAACAGTGGAGGTCTATGGCACAGTACTTGTTTGTAGGATTGTAAATTAATCATTGGTTTTGGTCTTTTCATGGGATTTCTTGACAAAATAAACAGAATATCACCAAACTTTTCCTTTAAACTGCAAACAGATCTCAGTTTTTATCTGAGAGAAATGATCAACAGTCTGATTTTTATTCCACAGGATCATTAGAGAAGACGGCCAGGTTAAAGACTTGAATCACAGAGGATGAAAAACGACCCTTTTTAAACAGGGGGTTCTAGATTTGCAACGCCTTGAAGACTTTTTTTCTTAGTGAGAAACACTAGCTGTAGAATGACTTATATGATAAAGTAATATTTCTAAAATCAGGAACATTTATTTGTTACTAAATGCTTATGTACACTGTTATTTTGAATAGACAGTATCTGGGATCCCTTTTTGGACTTGAGAGAGCTGTTTCATTTTTTCTATATTTTCCTGTCTTTGACTCAGATTGTATCGCCAAAATGAACCCAACAGTTGTAACATTTCAAAACGCAATATGATCTATTTTTTCTAGTTATGTTGAAATGAAACCATGATTATGTGCTTAGCAGTCTTGAATACCGTTTGTCATATGTCATAAGATGTTTAAAGAGTGTGTTAAAAATGTTTTCCTTTTACATAATTCAGTGAAATGAAACTGTGATGTTTTGTTACAGGAAATGTATTTTTGTTACAAGATTTAAAAAAAGGATTAATGTCAGCCAGTGGCAATAGTTCTAATTTAATTCCTGTTGTGCATTGTATGCTGTTTTTCATTGTCATTTTATTGTACTCTGGTTTAAAAAAAAAGGTGCAATATCTTATTTCACTTTTGAAACAAAGATGGGTTCTCTAATATTTTTGACAGACTTTTAACTTGTAGTTTTAAGATGTTTTTTTTCTTCTTTTTTCAAATGGAAATGTCATGGATAATTTATTACAGTGATCTGATAGGATTTAGGGGGATGTTGCAAATAGCTTTTTTGCCTTTGCTACCTTGTAAAACTATGTATATATGCTCATATATTTGACTGTTAATTTAAAATATATATGTTTCATATATATACTTATATAAAAAAATTTCCTGTGATCAGCGTTGCAGGAAAATTGTCCCTCTTTTTCTGTTCTGTTTTCATACTGAAAATGTTCAAAGATTGTGAATGTGTGATTTGAAATTTGATGTTGCATCTTGTTATGAAGAAAAATAAGATTTTTTGTGTATGTTCTGTACCTGAGCTATTCAAGACTGCTAAGCCCTCTGTACTTCTACCTGTGTAATAATTAATGTAGTATTTTTATGTTTTAAGTATTATGATCAAGAAAAAAAAAAAACTCTTATTTGGTACCTCCCAGTTCACTAACGCCACACTGAGCCCTCGCTGTGGACTCGGTGGGGCGTTGGACTCAGTCCAATGCTAATAACTTTTTAATTAATTTTTTATTTCTTTGTGTGATCTAATATAAATGACATAAATGATGCATCATTATGGAAAACTGATTCTGGTATTAACATAATTTCTTAATGAAAAGGGATATAATTTCAAAATGTCTAATTATGGTGTTTGTTTTTTTTTCCTTATGTGTACAGTTAACCATGTATTAAAAACATCCAGACTACCTTTATTGTGTACTGTTAAGCTGATTTTCTGTTTGATGGATACTATAAACGTTGGAATGTCTTCTGTTGTATTCTGATACTAAGTGTTGAATATTCACGTTGGAAACTTTCTGAGAGCTCTTGTATATACTAACCGATGATACATAGAGGATATATAGGCCAACTGTATGTTTTAATGTTTTATAAACAGAAAATCTATATTTTCTATAGTTTATTTGCCAGTTCTCAAATTCAAATAAATTTTCCGCAAGCCTCTCTTGTGGTTGAGTTATATCGTTACAAGTTCTTAATGTTAAATGCAATACTTTTCCTCTTGTTTCACTTTAGGTGTAGTTTTACGTTTTGTCGTTGCACTGTGTCGCACCACTACGGAGCTGCCAGCTTAGAGGCAAGTATAAACTGTTTCAGCATCTTCAGGTGCACTATTATAAATCTAATGCACACAGTGGACGTCTTTAAATATTTTGTTACTTTTTTTTTTTTTTTTTTTTTTAAGATTTGAATTGGCAGAGAAGTTCTTTACTCAGTGCCTCTTGTTGTGGCAAATGTGCAAATCTAAATCTGTCATTTTTGATATCCAGACAAAAACACAGTGCTGAAAATTTGGTATTTTTATGTGATGTGAAAGAAGGAATGCACAAGATGTTGTCCCTCAGAAAACAGTTTAAAGTCTGTCATTTGATACAATCTCCCTGAATGACATTTTCTATTTTTTACACCCAACTTTGTGAGCACAATCTTTAACATCACAGACTTTAAAATTAGTTTTACATCAACATCTGTTTGGTCTCTTAAAATGTTAAAATACACCATGAGGTTTGGTTTCAGGTGGTGATTTGCTCAAACATTCTGCTGTGTCATGGTTCGGACTATACAGAATTATTCCCTCATAACGAATTTCAATCTATTCTTTTTTCCATATTAGCATATTTCTCACATTTCCATGTGTCATTGCTCCCTAAACAACCCATCTAACATTTCCATCCTCTCTCTCTCTTCACATGTAAACTGTCCACCGGCAGCAGCAGCATCATCTCACCCCTCAGGCTCCTGTCCAGTGAGATGTTCCTCTCCACCCCCTCCAGAGCTCTTCCAGCTTTTGTCACTGCACATCTTTGCACTCAGCAGGGGGGCTCCTGCCACAGTGGACCCTGCGCGGCCCCATACTGGCCCCTGCATTGATGCTGTGCAGCTGTTTCCAAATCCAGCCCTTGATTTTGATCCTCTTCCTTTTTTTTTCTTTTTTTTTTTAAACGCACTGTCCCCGTAGACACTTCCGACCTGGTGGTCCATCGTGGCCATCTAGTAATTTAGTTGTTCCAGGGATCGTTTGCAGACGGAAGGTTGAGAGACACGATGATTTATTAATGTCAGCCGTTGGTGGACACCTTCACTCCCTGCAGAGGTTATTCTATGCCACAGCATTTGTATCCTCATCTTTATAGACAGGCATTTAGAGTAGGACACAGAGTCTGGGACAGTGATGCTCCAAGGATTTATTTAATGTTCAAAATAATCACATCCAGGTTTAAGAATAGAGGGTGCTGTATGACATCAACATACTGTTTGTGACTTTGAGCTACAAAAAAAGGACTTATTACACTTTACAATATAATGTAATCAAATACAACAATACCACAATCCGTGAGTTAAAAAGTAAGCAAACACATCACACAACTCTTCTCTGACAAAGTCTCCACTTAAAAACTGAGCATAAACTGTAAAATAATACACATTTAAATGTCAGCTCTTTTTATTAATTTGTGCATAAAATGTTGAAATTTAGATGGATATGTTTCAGTTTCTGTGGGTACATTGTGTGCAGTGGTGGACAGTTTATTTACACAAGGAATGTACATGAGAATTTTTCTGCTGCTTCATTCTTCATATACTTTTTACTCCGCTGGATTTATTTGTCAGCTGTAGTTACTCTGCAGATGAAGAGTTTACTCACACATTATATGGCCAGTGTATGAAATGTAATGCATTTTAATGGATTAAATCCATAGGAACAGAATCTCAAGCAGCTAAAACAGTAAAATACCACATGTACTTAAAAAGCACCAGCAACAGTTAAACAGTAACATAACCGAGCAGTCATTCTGCATAACAAGTATTTTCACCTGATAAGAAATCTGTACTTTCTCTTACAGGTCCTGCAGTCAAGATTTCACTGAAGTATTGAATATGTAAGTACCAAAAGTAAATGCACTCATTATGCAGAATGACCTATTTCAGAATAATATATGTTGTAATATTAGTTTGTAACAGAACTGATTGTAATACTGCTGGTCAGCTTCATATATAACATTACATTATATTTTACTAGTTATTATATTTTGTATGAATAATTTGAATATGTAAAGACACAAGTATCTTGAAATGGATGATTTATTGTCTGATGATAAATTCAATTTTCTCATTTAAGATTTTAGTCGACAAAGTGTGGGCTCAATAATTTGAAACCCGTTTTCCTTGCTGTGTAAATTAAGGCACACACACCTCCACCTCTTCCACCTCAAGCAGGTGTCCTGTCTCCCCCTGTCCTGTCCAACAAGAGGGGTGGGGGTGGGGGGTCTTTTAGGGGGGGAGGAGGGAGTGCACCCCTCTCACCTTTGCTACAGATAAGCCGATCTTCAGTCTCCTCCACACTGTGGCAGCTACCTTAATCTGTTTTTAATGACCCTGCGGAGCATCCCGAGAGACTCTGCGCTCTTTTCCCCCAGCAGTTTGCACAAGTGTGTGTGTGTGTGATTTTCCCCTGCAGGCCTGTGACTGGGAATATTTAGTTTCATTGCAAATTATATTTTTTAAAGCAGGAAAAACACATTTTTTTCGAAGTTTAATTCTTATTTTTATTTTTAAGGAGCAAAACACATGGAAGAAATGCCCCCACCAAAAAAAAAAAAAAATGTTGCTTTTTTTCCCAATAATTTCTCCTTTCCTTGCTGTTATTTTGTCATTAAACTTTAAATGTCCACATCTATTATTTTACCATGATCGAGTCTATTTTCTCCAGGCCGCTGGTTTCTCTCCTGATGAGCGTAAACTCCTCTATTTACCCACAAACAAACGCCTCTCTTTGATAGGTTTCCCAGCAGCTCTTTGAAATAAAAACAATTACCGCATTCTTTGTGCAATAATTGTCAATCATCCACATTAAATTGATAAGCTTTAAATGGACAGAATAATGGCTTAAATTGTTTTACAATGGAACAGCTAAGCAGGATGATTTGCCATTGCTGACATGCCCGCGGCTTTACCAGCTCCACATAATGCCACAGGTTAATGCATAAATAAGCAAATCAAATCCATGCGTTACCCCAATTCAATTCATTTAATTCCTCTTTAATAAAGAAACGGCCCCGCCCCCCTGTCCCCGCCATTTACCTCGGATTTGTGCGATGAATGCTATAAATGTAAATCAATCTAGATGAGAAAGAATCCCATTGAAAGAGCAGAGAAATTTCATCTGGGAAAAGGAGACAAATGTAGGAGGGGCCCGCTCATAAAAAGCAGCTGTTTCACAGTAATCTTTTTTCGTGCCCTGTCACTCACCTTGCCTTTTCACTATCTCTGTTGCTGCTCAAAAAGAAAACTCCCTCCGCTATTGTATTTTAGTTGCCATATCTTCTTTTGCCATTACACTGCCATAGTCCATATTCGTCCAGAGAAAGAGAGAGGGAGAAAGAAGAGAGCGCAAACTTGCCCACTTTTTTTTTTTTTTTTTTTTTTTTTTTTGGTCTTCTTTTTCTCGGACAATCCCCCTTGTAGTTGTTGGAGTGAAAAGAGGAGTGCATGGATGTCAAATTGCCCTCAAAACACCATGAAAGATTGATTTGCAGCACTTTTCAGGGCCCTGACATTACTTGGAGGGGAGCTGAATAGGAAACCTGTGAGCCGGGGATGGAATAAAGATGTCCTCTCTGCTGGAAAAGAAGGAAAACTGCCCATTTAGCCCCCAGTCCATCAAGCCCGAAAAATAGGCGAGAGAGGAAAAAACACAGAGGACTGTGACTATGGAGGGGAGGGGGGGGGGTATATACTCATCTAAACGTTGTCACAATACTGAAGGGGGGGGGGGGGTCCGAACAGCCATGAATATTAAACCGCTTTACCTCAACAAGGGCTTGAAAAAAAAAACCCATAAAGTGAACCACGTCAAAGCAGCTTTGCATTTTTTGCATGCGAACAATGATGTAAAAAAAAATACACGTCGAGCTTGTTTCCATTCTTGTCATTCCCGCGCTCACTCCTCTCTCTCTCTCTCTTTCACACACACACACGCAAAAATTAATATTATACCACCCGCTTGAATACGAAATGCATGAGAATAAAATGGACGAGCAGCTCCCAGACTCTATGACCCAATTCTGTGGACAGAAAACTCATCACTTTAACTATCTGCAGTGTTTTTTTTTTTTTAATTTATAATAACTCTTTTTGTCTGTTTTCTAATCTTTTTACACTCTGCCATCCTGCTGCATTATTTCTAGAAGTGAATTTGTAAACAGAGAACAATCAAATCACGACGCAGAGTGCAGCCTTTTCGTCATTTGTGCAAAAATCCATTCTTTCTTTTGCAACCTTTGTGACTTTTTTAAGCAGTTTACACTTTATATTTTGTAGGTTTTTGACCTTAAAGGTGTTTTAAAATATGTCAATTGTTATTTTAACTATCCAGCATGCATCTGCAGAATTGCACAATAATGCTGCATTCAGGTAAAATCCAGCTTTAGGTGCAGGTAATTACTAAAATAAAGTTCTGGCCTCTCTCTTTCTGTATGTCTGTGTGTGTGTGTGTGTGTGTGTTTTAATGTCTCTGCTGGTGTGTTGCGGTGCAGCAGGCAGGTCCACGCGGTGAGGGGTGTGTCATTAATAAGTAATTAGACAGGGGTCACAGTAGCCACTTATATAAAGAGACCCTCTCAGCCAGGCAGGGCAGCTTTTACGCACAGACAGTTTGGAGCAGAAGGACGGACTGAGGAGCAGCTCTGTGTGTGTCCACTCCTTCCTCCTCCTCTTTTAGTCATCGCTCCACTCGCAGCTTGCACCGCTGTTATCATTTCAGGGGTTTTTATTCTCTTTTTCTTTTTTTTCCTTTTTCGTTTTTTTTTTTTTTTTTTTCTTTAAACCTTGCAACATGGGCTCCGTGCTACCCGCCGACGCTTTGGCTCTCAAGTCTGGATTTAAGTGTCCGAGCCGCTCGCTGTCGGACGTGATCACCTCGGACATCCTGCACAGCTTCCTGTACGGCAGGTGGAGGAACGTGCTGGGCGAACACCTGGCGGAGGAGCGGCAGAGCGGAGGATGCGGCGGCAGCGGCGTCAGCCCCAAGACCGCGTTCACCGCCGAGGTGTTGGCACAGTCCTTCGCTGGAGGTAGGCTGATCTGCTGCTTTTACTGCGGGACAGTTTCATGTTGTTTCAGCCCGGGACTGTTTGATCCTACTGTTGTGCATGTTTGGAAGTTTATATTGAGGGGTCATGTGGCCTAATTCTAGTGGTTTTAAATGTTTTGTTCAAGTCAAAACGCGTCTTCTGTAGCGCTTTATGCGTAAAAATCATCATGATTGAATTTATTAAAATAAATATACATTATTATAAAGAACTGGGTTATTAGATCGTAGGCAATTTCCTATAAGCATATGTCAGTGAAATCCAACAGGAACATTTTCATGTTTCCCCAATGTGACAGCTACGTTTATCCCAGTGAAACCATCACATATATTGTCATCCTGTCAAAAAAACGTAAAACAACCTTCTTAAACATTTATTTTCACAAACTTTTTCTGACTCACTTGTTGCTGTTTTCTGCATTTTTTTTTTCGAGCCCATTTAACGCATTAACTCTTCCCAGAGCTCCCGGACCTCGCGTTCAGAGGCTTGTTAGGCGTGTAACTGCCGCCGATTGAACGTCGGCAGGGGCATTAAATTCATTTGGTTAACTTTGTGCTTGACCTGGGAAAGTTTCCACTTAAACCTCGGGGAGAGAAAGGTTTCTTTTCTTTGAGATGTCCCGGGTTTTCTTTTTCTCTTTTTCTTATCCCGCATTCATCAATCTCCGGACAGTCTCTTTTCCTCTCTTGGCAGCTATGGGGCTCCGGAGCTTTTCTCTTTCTCTCCCCTTAAAAGATTTGCTGTTCCTCGCATAATGCACCGTGAAGGCTAAATCTAATGCTATTCATTGCATGTCAACCATTTAATCGCCTTTCCATTTTTTTTGTCGCAGAAATTCCCCAGTCTTTTAAACAAGCCCTCATTTCATTCAGCGCAAATTTATTGCTACAAAGTTCTTAAAAGGATAATGAATTTGGAATTAGCCGTTTCTTTTCCAGTAAACTTTAATGAATATCACATCTGAAGCATGACAAATTGCTGGACCCTGGGCAATAGAGGACCATTTAACCCCTATTCAGCCGGGCTTTTTCGCAGCCTCAAATAAAAAAAATCTTTGATTTTGACATTAAAGAAGCGCATGATCTTTTTTTTTTCTTTTTCTTTTTTTTTCTTCCTTTTCTGATGCGGATGAAAATGCTTTCCAAGGGGGTTTCTCTGCACAACAAAAACTTTCAATTCAGCCAGATAATCGAATTAAACGGAGGATAAGGTGTAGCTTAATATTTCGTGACCAAAATAAGATTCAGTCCATTTGCTGCTTTCAGGACTTTTCCAGCAATCCTGTTTCATGAGGGCTTTTGGCATCCACTCACGCTGCTGAACAACTCTGAAAAAATATATCTCTGCTTTATCGAAATTACATTTTCTGTGCAGTTTGGCTCGTGCACATTAAAAAAAAATACACCAGGCTTCTTCGTTTTGTTTAAGTTTCCGTTCTGCAGCCTCACAGCTTCTTCTTTCTCTTTGCAGAGGTGCAGAAGCTGTCCAGCCTGGTGCTGCCCAGTGAGGTGATCATCGCCCAGAGCTCGATCCCTGGAGAGGGTCTGGGCATCTTCTCAAAGACCTGGATCAAGGCAGGGACCGAGATGGGGCCCTTCACGGGCAGAGTCCTGTCCCCTGAGCACGTGGACCTGCTGAAGAACAACAACCTGATGTGGGAGGTGAGTTGAAAGTTGTGAGAGAATGTGCAAACCCACAAACTCGATCCCTCGACCTGCTGAGTGTTTTATATCTTCATTTTTATAACTTCATTCTTGCGTTTCTCCCACCCCTCCTCGTGCGCTCAGGTGTTCAACGAGGATGGCACGGTGCGTTACTTCATCGATGCCAGTCAGGAGGATCAGCGCAGCTGGATGACCTACATCAAGTGCGCCCGGAACGAGCAGGAGCAAAATCTGGAGGTGGTGCAGATCGGCAGCAGCATCTTCTACAAGGCAGTGGAGGTGAGAAACAACTTCAAACTCGCTGAGGGTGAGATGGTGGGCCTCGGGAGGCTCTGGGAGGGGGAGGGGGGGTGTCCGAGGCTAGCATGTATGTAAATGTCCTTTAGAACAGCGCCACCTGCTGCTTAGAAGGAGATTTTAATATGTTGGATGATATTTAGAGAAGTTGGTTGACTGGTTGCAGCGCAGTTTAAATGACCTTTGACCTCTTCCTTCCTCAGACCATCCCTCCAGACCAGGAGCTTCTCGTGTGGTATGGAAACACACACAACACATTCCTGGGAATTCCTGGAGTTCCCGGAACAGATGAAGAGCACCAGAAGAAAAGCAGGAATGGTGAGTAGTAGGCATCATCTATGAAACAGTGAAGTTGTGGTTACTGTTAAAATACAGAACAAATCCTCTGGGCCGCTCCAGACTCACTCAAACACAGACTTTATATCTCCCTCCTCCTTGTCCCCTCTCCCAGATGACTCCCACTCCTGCGACGGCCCTTCCTCCTGCTCCCCCTCCTCCTCCTCCTCATCCTCCACCTCCTCCTCCGCCATGGCAACCACCGGCCGCATGCGCTGCGTCATCTGCCACCGCGGCTTCAACTCCCGCAGCAACCTGCGCTCCCACATGCGCATCCACACCCTGGACAAGCCCTTCGTGTGCCGCTTCTGCAACCGCCGCTTCAGCCAGTCGTCCACGCTCCGCAACCACGTCCGCCTGCACACCGGCGAGCGGCCCTACAAGTGCCACGTGTGTCAGAGCGCCTACTCGCAGCTGGCGGGGCTGAGGGCCCACCAGAAGAGCGCACGACACAAGCCCACCGCGCCCAGCTCCGACGTGCCCTCGCAGGTGTCCCCTCCTCCTCCTCCACCTCCTCCTCCTCACACTCACCCACAGATCACAGCCATGCCTCACCAGCACCAGCTGCCCCTGGTGCACCACATCCCCACCATGGTGCTATGATGATAGAAAAAACACAAAAACATGGAGGGACAGTCACAAGCAGAACAACATTGCACTTTAGATTAGAGCTGTAGTGGAGAAGTAAAGGAAGCTCCCGATGACACGGGCCTTTATTAAGGAAACAAATGAGTTGATGTGATAGTAAAGCATCTCACAAAGACACCTAAATGTTTTGCCTTATTTGTATTGCTTGTTTCTTTTGCTATTAAGTGATCCAAATCCCAGCAGAAGGATGTTTTAATGTTTTGTATTTTGGAAGCTGAAATCTCCATCCAGATTTTTACAAGTAATTAGTTATCAGTGTTTCTCTGTGTACTCTTGAGAACTGAACATGTGTCAAATATCACTACAAATGACAGGACAGATGTTTTCTACTTTTTTTTTTTTACATCATGTTTATTTTTGCTTCACATGGTCACCAGCTCAGGTGGAAAGTACCTTCAGTCAGAGATCTGTACAGTCAGTAGAAACTGAGGGATGCAGCCACCGGTGTACATCGTTTCAGCTGCGTTGTTCCACACTGTAAACTGAAATTGTCACTTTAACCTTGTACAGACTGTATACTTTGGAGAATTGTGTAATTGTAAAATTGTATTGTATGCTACTGTACATGTGAATGTAAATAGAGTTGTGTTTTCTTCTATTCTAAATAAATGATATGATATGAGCATCCAGTGAGTTCAGTTTGTGAGAGTTGATCAGTGCAATGTTTTCTTTTGTTTATGTGGCAACTGCAGCATCCACTACTGTGAATTCCATCAGCAGAGCTCTGCCTTTGTTAAATGAGAAAATGCATTATAACCATTTCTTAAGAGAAAGTGAAATCCAGACCAAACGCTGTGAATAACAGACTGATATTCACAGTTTTTCTGACAGTTTTTCAATCTGATCATTGAATCTAGTTCTGTTAATTGTATTTGAGAGAAAAAACACATTTTAGTTAAAAAAAAAAAAAAACACACAAGAAACCTGTCTGAGAGTCCCTCACTTAAACACTTACTTTACTAAGAAACACTCACTTTAACTGGGAAGTTAATCAAAAACTATAAAGATTGGTTGTGAAAAAGTTCCCAATGATTCTACTTTAATATCTTATAATTCAGTATCGTTTCCTCGTCTTAATGAATAAACCAGTTTTCTGTCTTTAGTCAAGTGATTGGCTCCTGCAGTTGTTTACTTCCTCCACATGATGACGCCAGATACCCACGAAAAGAGAGTCTCACAAGAGAGAAGTGAACCTCTCCAGGAGAGAGTATAAAGATGACACAGACAATTCGATGATCTAAACCATTTATTTAATTTGTTGGACTACTATATTACCATACAGGTGATATTATGGTACATACAGGAGATGTGAGTCGCTTCTGAGCTACTGCTGCACTTGTTAGTTGTCAGACGTTGTCCGGCTTCCCAACAAGGAGTTTTCAGACAAGTCATCATTATAACAACTGCAGACAAACACTGACGGACATGTAGGTAAATGAATTTATATACAGATAAATGATCAGGTAGAGAAATGAGGACGTCTCTTCTGTCCACTCTCCCAGGAGGAATTAGGGAAAGGTTTGACTGGATCGGTGTTTCATCACTGGAGACAGTCCACACTTTCTGCCCTGCAAAGTGAAAGAAAACCACAGTTTAAGCATCAAAACTGTGTAGATCATTATTTTGAGATGGTATCATTTGACACAATGAAGAGCACCTTTACTCTGGTAGAGTCATCCTGCTGCTGTCCTCTCCGTCTTTGAGGAGCCACAGCAGGAAATTATCCAGTTTGCTGCATTACGCAACACTGTAGAGAAACAGTGTAAAACAAGCAGGAATGAGTATTTTATCTGTTGGTAGTATCAGCCATGCTGCTGCCAAGTCTCTTCTGCTGAGATAATGTTGTAGCAGGTAACCTGATCCTGCCCCTATCAGGTTTAACAAGCTCCTTCTGTACACAGCATCCTACAGTGTATTTTCATGACTTCACTTCATTAAAATGTACTTCTACATTTAAAAGAATAAAACAGTCAATGGGAAAATAGATGTCATACTTCACCTTGTTTATAAAAACCTGTTTGCTGCTAAACTTAAAAAAAAAAATAATCAACAATTCTGTTTTAATACTTACAAGAGAATATTTGTCACAGCATCGCTCCACTTTATTTCCTTAAAGGTCCAGTCCAGCTCTGCTGTTCCTGCACAGTCAGTGTTTCTAGTGAAGTGTGCACTCACACTACGAGCCAATGACACAGCGTTTTTCAGTCACACAGCCTCTAATACTCCACTGACTGATGCTCACTGTGGTGTCAATGACCTGAGAGCCACCTCACAGATATTTGAGGTATAGTATTACTGGTTGCATGTGTTTCTAATGCTTACTTCATGGGCGTGGAAACAGTGGACAGAATTTGCTACTGACAAAAAGTGAGATCAGAACAGTGTATAAATTAATGGTCAGGGATTTGTTCATTCTGTATCTATGAGCAACTGTGATAAAATATTGAATTAAAGAAACAATTAGAACAGTAACTTCTTCTGAAACACAGCGTGTCAAATAACTGACAATATGTAGCAACTGCAGTGAGTCAGAGTGACTGCTAGAAAGGTCTAATCTGGGTGAGTGTGTCACTCTGTAAACCTATAAACTTATATGTCGATTGAAAGTCAATGGGTGTCTCCACAGGTAAAGGAACACAACTGTATGTGTGAGAATATTAAGCTAATTTGCAAGTGGAATGAAATTTCCAACAGACAAAAAATGTGACAGCACAAATGTAATATTTTTTACAATAACTTTATTAATACTTGGGCAGGATCATTAATAACAACTTAAAATAGAGTGATCATGTAGATTTCCTGTTCTCAAACCGGCTCTAAGAACCCACTTTGTTGACATCAGTGCTGCTACCTGTTAACACTGGATAGATTGAGTTGGTCTTGCAGCCGTGGTTCTGTTATCTGTTGGTAGAGTCTAGTGGCTTCACCGCTACCGGAGGATTGTTGTCATTTCTCAGTAGCTAGCCTTTAGCGCTAGCTGGACGTTTGATTTTCTCCTCCAACATACTTTGATCCAGCAGGTTGGTCTGAGTTTATGTCAGCAGCGCTGTACTGAGCCAAGCTGATTAACTCGTACAGTGAAAGCGCTGATTTATTAAAGAAGCCGCTTGTCGTCCAAATTAAATCGTCGGACGAAGCTAAAAAGTTGAAAACAAATGTAAGCTAACGGCTAGCTTAACGTTAGCTTGATAGATATATGTGGCTAGCTTAGCTGTAAACAAATCAGATTTTGATCAACAAATACACGTAAATGTCCACTTGTCATCAGATCTTTATCTTGCTAATGTTTCGTAGGTCAGCTGAAAGGCTGTACAGTTTGCTATCAGTGTAAACACAGTAACTTGTTATCTTTTTAGCTCGGCGACAAAAATGTCCATGTTAGGTCATCTTCTCACGACGGCTTGGTTCAGCAAAGAAGAGCCGAGTTTTAGTACTTACAGCTAGATAAGAGTGCAGGTTATTTTTTTTAATAAAGTTTAGTTCACATTAAATTCCTAGTGTTACACGGTTGTTTGAGGTCTTAGTTAAGGATATGCCACGCTAACATGGCTCTACTCCAGAAACGACTCTGCAGGGTTTATCACTCAGAGAAACATTTAAACATGGGTCCATGTGTCCATGTCCAGCATGTGACATGCCGAGTAATATATTAATGATATTTGTCATAGGATGCACAGCTCAGTGCTGTGTGTGCATTGTAACTCCACACCAGTGGAGCTGTCAGTCTCACATTATAGAGGTGGGGCCTCAGGGTTTTTATGGTGGTGTAGTTGTGTTTTATAGTCAGGTGTTTCTAATATTTTGTCCACCCCTTTTATATCAGTGAAATCGCTGAAAGTCCTCTCTGTCTTTGTTTGTGGATGAAAATGATTGATCCCTTTTAAATGGAGGCGCGTCAGTTACTACAAACTCATGCTGTTCAAGTTTTTTTTAAACCCTAGGAACTCTGTTTTATATTCTAGTGGAGATCTAAAAGTTTCCAAACATGCCAAATATGGGGATTTGGGGTATAAAAAGCTGCACAGCACACATGATATCTAGAAAATTCCCACTCCCACTGATTGAACAATGCCGTCATAAAAAGCCTGGCAAAGTTGTGACAATCTGATTCAGAACATAATGGAATCAGATCAGTTTTACAACCATAAAGCAACTTCAGGGGAAACAAAAAGGGGGAACTGTATGTTAAGTGGATTAATTTGCTTTCATGTAACACTGCACCCATGTGCCTGTTGCGTGTGTGTGCGCGTGTTGCCCAGGATGTTATTATGGAGTGTGGCCCAGTTCTGCCAGACAGCCTGGTGTTGGAGATCTTCCTGCGTCTGCCCCATGATGCTGTGCTGAGAGCTGGTCTGACCTGCAGACAGTGGCTGGCTGTCTCCAGAGATGAGTTCCTGTGGAAGGAGCTGTTCTACAGCTACTACCGCATCCCCCGCTCTGTACCCCGACACCCAGGTAAAATATACTTATTATGTGTTTCTCAGGGGAGTTAAAAGACTGCAGTTATTTATTACAAAAACACACCTTTCCTCTAGATGTTTGACTGGGTAAAGCTTTTTAATAACTTATAATGTGCCTTCATGCAGCGGCTGTGTCGTGGTACAGGGAGTTCAAGCGTCTGTTTGACTGTATCCCTTGTGTGGAGGTTCAGACGCTGAGAGAGCACAGCGACCAAGTCCTCCACTTGGCTTTCTCTCACAGGGGTCACCGGTTCTCCTCCTGCTCCAAAGACTGCACTGTTAAGGTAGGGATTAAAGTATTATTGGTGTCACTTTCATCCTGGATCTTATTTACTTACTTTCTGCCAGAGTGACAAGTGACTGGGTTCAGTATCTGGTAACTTATCTAACTGTAGGGCTTTTCTTTTCTCTGCTTTATTGATAGTCCTGCTCTAAAGTACACAATTCAGGGCCAAAGCAAACTACAGCAGGTGAATGCAAAAAATAGATAGAAAGATTTAACACAGTGCTGCTCACAGTGCAGCTAATATGATAAATGGAATAGTTAAAATCTGTGATTAAAAAACAGTTTCAGTTATAATAATAACATTACTTTATTTCTCCAGCCTTTAACATTTTTGTTCAAGGTTTTTTGTTTTTATCAGAGAATATAAAATATATTTATAAAAGATATAAAATATCTTTCTGTCATATTTGTGGTTTGAAATGTTGGAGTTTGTTTTGGTGGTTGACTGCTTATGTTGTGGGAGCAGCTCAGCCGGTGAACTGGTAAGATAACACTATAATGTTTAGTTTTCAGATTTTTTTTCCCAGCCTGAGCTGATAAATGTGTAACCACCAGCAGCCGTCATCCTCCTTATTACCCACTCCTTTATTTCCAAACCTTGTCCTCTGCTTTCTTGTGTGCAGCTGTGGGACACAGAGCGGCCAGATGGAAACATCTCATTGGTGCACAGCTCCAGCATGCGGCAGTTCAACTGGGGCTACACCCAGTTCTCCCAGTTCAACGCTGACGACAGCCTGCTGCTCGTCTCTGGTGTTTACCTGGGCCCGCACCACTCCTCTTCTGGGGAAATTGCAGTCATCAGCCTGGGTAGGAACACAAAAAACGAGATGACTCAACAGTTATCATTTCCTGTTGATGTCACTTGAAGATGTGTTACTTTGTAGTTTTCACATATTATAGAGTTTTTACTCCTATGAACAAAGCTGTCGTCGTTCTGTGTGATAACCTTTGATTAGATTAGATTAGACCAAAAAAATAAAGGTCATATGCTTTTAGAAGTCATGTAATTACAGTCTCATGTTATTACTGTATCACATGTTGATTCATGGTATTATAAAAATGCTTTTAGTCTCATTAAATTTTTTAAACAACAGAAATGACAATGGTATGGTCAGCATCACAAAGTATTAGCTTGTTTATTACATAGGTATTTACATATGTACCTATGTATTTATGTACAATAAACGTGTGTTATTTCCGTGTAAAAACAGCTGTGAACTGGCTAAACTCTGATCTGACAGAAAACAGAACTGTCTGCAGTAAAGCAAGGATACAGTTCTGTTTCGTTGCAGCTTTGTTTTACTTTACCTGTTACTATCTCTCTCTCTCTCTCTCTCTCTCTCTCTCTCTCTCGCCGCTCTCTCTCTCGCTCTCTCTCTCGCTCTCTCTCTCTCTCTTTGTTTTATGCACCGTCACAGAAAATTACACATTGCTGTCACGGGTGAGGAACAAGCCTTACGATGTGTTTGGCTGCTGGCTGAATGAGACCCACCTGATCTCTGGAAACCTGCACTGGATAGGCAACATGACCTCCTGCTCTGTGCTCTGGCTCAATAAAGCCTTCCAGGTGAGATGCACAGCAGCAGATAATGCTCTGTAGATGTAGCACCTGTAGGAGGAAGTTCTTTGACCGTACACTGGCGTATATTATTGTGGAACAGTGCATGAATGTAATTACAGAAGTAAATGCAAAATTCTAATGAATCCCCGTCCCCCTTACTGTCTTCTCTCCTCCTCACCCTTTACCTTTCTGCGACAGGACATCGAATCAGAGAACGTCAACGTGGTCAAGCGCCTTTTCAAGATCCAGAACATCAATGCCAGCACCATCCGCACAGTGATGGTGGCCCACTGCCGTCGCCACGACAACCCAGACTTGGTGCTGGACTATGAGGCCCAGTCTCAGGCTCAGAGACAGAAAGGGCACCAGCAGCGGCAGCACCAGCCCCTCCTCTTCGACCTGGGAACCTCCGGCAGTGAGGAGGAAGAGGAGGAGGAAGAGGAGGCGTGTCAGAGGGAAGCAAGGTGTCAGGGCCTCTCTGCTCCACACCATGCCCAGCCCACCATCTCAACCCTGGAGCATGTCATGCAGGTGAGCTAGGTGAAGCAGTCTCAGGCATTTAGTTCCATTTTTAAAGTGTTATTAGTTCTCACTCTGCCTCTTTTTTGGTCCTTCTCTCTCTCCTTCATTATCGTCACCAGAGTCGTAAAAATGTAGGGCCCATGGAGCTGGAGATTGAGACACACGTGGCCCAGATGATGGGCAGAGCCCACACGAAAGCACCCGACTCCAACCTCATCGAGCCCTCTGAGCCTGGGGAAGGAGAAGACAAAACATACTTACTCTTCACCACCGGCAGCCTTACATACTCCCCTCACCAGATAGGTATGGTTGTTTCCAAGCTGCGGGGCCCAAACCAAATACAGTTCAACACATGTATGAAACTTTGTGTGAGAAAAATCAGACACGGTGCCTCTCCTTTCACGTGATAATTGTTCGTCCCTTCCAGGTATTAAGCGGATCAAGCCCGACCAGATGACGACCTGTGGTCCTGTCCTTGGCGAAGAGCGGAGCTCAGATGAGTTTTTTGATTCCCTGGACCACGTCATTGATATCCACGGACACATTATTGGTATGGGCCTTTCTCCAGACCACAGGTAAGTAACTGAAGACAAGCATTATACACATAGAATGTAGAAAATACACTATATGGCCACATTTCATTACCCATGTACTTTTTTAGTCTGTAGCTGTTTTTCACATTCACATTTAATTTCCATTTGCTGCAGCATATAATGATACTTTAGACTTTAGAAGTTATCCTGCAACTTGGTGGCAACAGTTTAGGGGAAAGCCCTTTCAACATTTCACAATAACAGTGGCCTTGTGCACAAAGTCAGGTCCATAAACAAATGGGCTGCTGAGTTTGGCCTGGAAGAACTTGACTGGTTTGTACAGAGCTCTGACTTCAAACCCATCAACACCCTTATCATCCATCATCAAAGCTCGACGTCACTAATGCTCTTTTGTCTGAGTGGAAATGGGAAATCCCTGCAACAGTCCAGTAGACTGGAGGCTGTTACAACAGCATGATAATGCCCATGATCTTGGGCTGAATGATCAATTATCACATCTCAATCTAATGTGTACATGTCCACATACATTTGACCACGTAATGTAGCATCACACTATATTTTTCTGTCCTATAAAGTCCTGTAAATAGGTCTTGACACTAGCTTAGTACAAAGCATGTATAGCAGCAGCAGCTTATAGAAGTGCCTTTACACCCCTAACTCCACTCCTCTCCTTTCCATGATCAGGTACCTTTATGTGAACAGCCGGGCTTGGCCGGCCGGATGTGTGATCTCAGACCCCATGTCTCCACCTCCCATCGCCGAGGAGATAGACCTGCACGTCATTGACCTTAAGAGCTTGAGGGAGGAGAGAAGGAGCCTGCGCGCTCACAGAGCCTTCACACCTAACGACGAGTGCTTCTTTATCTTCCTCGACGTCAGCAGAGACTTTGTAGCCAGGTGGGTGACAGATTGTGTACTTTCTGCAAAAATATTTTATCTCTCAGATGAAACTCTCGCACGTCCAGTCTTTACCATTAATTTACCCATACTTAGCAATAGGGAAGTGATACTGAAACAGTGGGAAATCAGTTCCCACAATTTTACTGCTCACGTCGTAGTTGAATATCTTAAAACTTTCTTTTTAGCAGCAGAGGGTTTTTAGCAGTTTTGATGTTTGAACGGTCACATAGTCACATAGTTTTAAAGTGGTGCTTACCTGTAGCTTGTGTAAACGACAGAGGATTCCATCATCACCGGAACAATTTGGTGAATTTATTTATATAATGTTACAGAATATATCTGTCAACGCAAACGATGTGAGGACGGACAGAGACGTGGAGTCTGATATTTTAAGTTTAATTCAGGGGATTTCCGAGGCTGTTGAGTCATAGAAGAACTGATAAAATAAAAAAGTGGCAAATGTCCGAATTATTCAAACCAGCTTTTATGTTAAGGTTCAAATCCGGTGAAAAATACCCCATATATACAGCCTCTTGAGTTGGAGTTGAGAGGATCTTTGACATTGTAATGATAAAGCCTTACAATATTAACAGGGGTACAAGGGAAAAATGCATAAGCCAAAAGTTGCATGTAAATTAAGCACATTTCTGACAAATGCTTTATCTTGGTATAAAATGTATGTTCTGCTGGTTTTATCCATTATTTTATCATTTTCATCATCATTTCATCGTACATATTGTTTATACTGCATATCATTCAATCATGGTCTTGAGGCAGTAAACAAATGAAAATCTGAATCTGGAATAAGCATTATTCACCATAGTATTCTCACACAGTATAACAACCACATTGTTCAGCTTTATTCAAGTACTGTAATGTTTTTGATTTGATCATGTTACACATTCGTGTCATTTTCAAAAGCCAAAATAGAGCCAAATTAGAAATTAGAGCTGAAACAAAGAAGTAATTAATCAGTTAGTCAGAGAAAATTAATCAGCAGCAATTGGGTAACTGCTTAATTGTTTTAAGCACAAATTCTAAAAATTCACTTGTTCCAGCTTCACACATGAGAAGATTTGCCGCTTATCTTTATCTTATTTCATATGACAGGGAATATATTCAGCTTTGGGACTGTTGATCAGAAGACATCAGTTTTGGCTTCTAACCTATTTTTGTGCACAAGTCTGAAAATAATGTAACCAAAATAAAAAGGTTACTGTTGTTGAACCCTTGTGATTAGTCATAACCCCGGCCTTTTATGAAAAATAACTCTTCAGTTTTACGTTCAAAAAAGTCAGAATGAGTAAAAGACAAATCGAAACTTAAGTTTCAGAGGCACAAACATGGTAGAAATGTAAATTATATTTTGCCTTGCCGATCTTTTATCTGAACCAATTCTGTGTCAACAGCTGTCACAGTGATATGAAAATCCTTTGAAAATCCTCCACCGATAAAATTAGGAGATGTAGGGCTTTCAGTGTGTAATTTGTCAAGTTTGTGTGAAGACAGAGTCCAGTACAAACCAAAATACACCTACGGTAGTGCTACCAAGGCCAAAACAGCTCATGGGTGGGATGGCCTATGTAAAAAGGTTCATCGATAATGAAACTAATCTGTTGTAGCCCTAGTAATGACAGACTGAAGCACAGTATCTCACTGTGAAGGCTTTACTGACCAATGTCTTCACTCTCTTACCTGCAGTGGAGCTGAAGACAAGCACGGCTACATCTGGGACCGTCACTACAACATCTGTCTGGCCCGCCTGGCGCACGATGATGTGGTGAACTCGGTGGCATTCAGCCCTGCTGACCAGGAGTTGCTGCTGTCCGCCAGCGATGACTCCACCATCAAGGTGTGGCGCTCGCCGCGCATGGTCCGCCTGGCGCAGGCTCCCGCCCGCCCGCCGAGGCCCCGCAACCTCCTGTCGTCCTGGCTGAGCCGCAACAAGAACTCCACATCTGCCAGCAGTGTCAATGGAAAACCATGAGTCAGGTTGGAAAACACTTAAGAGTGGGAGGGAGCGGGGAGAGGAAAGTTTGATCTTTTTCCTCTGCGGTGTGAATATATATACACTCCATGTATATGTACAGTGTGGTTACAGTCAGTGGTTTTGCTTGAGCGCACGCCGTTGTGACCCACAGCAGTGCCCGGCGTCTTCAGCTGACAGGAGACAAAATGTGATGTTGACTCAGGGTTAGACACAAGGGAGCGCCGTTGCACCAACAAAAGGACAGACTGCGTTGCTGTTTGCAATGAAATGTTATCACAGATAGAGATAGTGTGGAGCTGACACCTTAGACGCACAAGACAGACGTTCACAGACCTGTACCCAAGAGATGGGTTTCGTCTGTTTTTATCTGTAATGTTGCGCCTGAACAGGTTAGACACAGGACTCCTGGACCTGAGGTGTAAATGCACTGCAGAGATGGCACCTTATAATCGCGGTTGTCCTGTCCTGCTCATCAGAGGAAAAGTGCTGCACCTGAAAATGATTTCAGAAATCTGTTTTGTCCTTATTAATGGATATATCCAACCGATGTCTTGAGTATAAACACCCTGTAAACCCAGTTTTCAGAGAATTATAAAACCGTTCAAAACCAAAAGGGAAAAAGATACTGAGCAGCATTTACTGCAATCTGCCTTGGTTTTTAATGACATCCCATCCTGTTGTTTTTGTTCCCCAGAAATGATCGATCACTGTTCTTTTAAATGTAGAATTACTGAGTAATTTCATCTAGAGGATTTGTTTGAGTAACAGTTAGCGAGAAGCGTGACTGTGTACAAAAATTGTTGTGTGTGTAGCAAATTGTTATTGGGCCTATATTATGTAGAAACGTTTTTAAACACCCCCCTTCATTAGTAGCACAAACTCACACCCTTTAATATTGTCAAAAGACTGAGTCTGACACATCAGGATTCATCAGAAACTGATGCCTCCTGGACTTCTTTTCATTACAAGATGATGATTTTCTTTCCTCATAATTACATGTGATAGGCAATTTATTTCAAAGAATAATTTTCTCACTTCATGTCCAAAATCTCAATATAGAGTATGAAATACATGGATATACTTGGAGCCCTTCCAAAAAACACTGCAACTACATACAGGTATCTTCATTTTAGTGCAGTGTGATCCATTTGGTCCTGTGTTTGACTTCACCTGTTCAAAACTATATGTTAATTTACCACTTAACCACCTCCACCATCCAGAATTTGTCCTGAGATGCATTATATTCTGTCAAATAGTGTGCACATTAGAGCAAGTATTACATTACTTATTTATGTACTTTATATCCCTTTCAGAATACATACTGGGGTGATAATCATTATTTTAACATGGAACAAATTGAATTGTTAAATTCAGAAATATTTGTAAAATATTGATGAGATATGAAATAAATACATTCATTAATTTGGCAGTTTTATAAAATTGTAATTCTGTTAAAAGAACAAGTTGTACATGATTGTTTTAGGCACTATTTGATGTGAGCAACAATAATACAGAAAAAATATCAGTGGGTAAAATTTCATGGACATTTGAAGTCACACAAATGTCACCCAAACATAGACATAATACATGAGTGTAGTACAGTTTTAATCTTGACAACCACTGCTGCGATTGGATTGTGTTCAACCTGAAAGTCTTGAAATGTTTGTGTGTACATGGGTTATCCCTTGACTTTCCATCATACTCGTCAGGTCTTCAGGTCCTTCTACTTTAACCGATCAAACATGGCTCTAAGAAAAGCAAAAGAAAAACTAACACATAACAAGCGAGCCTTGAGACTTTGTTTTTCAGTTGCAGTTTAACCAGCACAAGGGTCAGGTACTTTACCTGGTGCATATTTATGTTTCCATGGAGATTCCCTGCTGTAGGAGGTTTTCCTGTAACTGATTTGAAAGCCCTTTAAATTCATTGAATGTGCACGTCTCAGTGAGTTCAACACTTCATCAGCTGACTCTTATCACCAGTTGAACAGTGTTTTCCTTGTTTTGAAATGTGTGTAATAAGTCATGAACTCTCTCCTTGGCTCCCTTTGACAGCACTAAATGTTACTTTTACTGTAGCCCCATCGCCATGTTCACTGCCTACTCCCCTTAAATAAAAAGCATGCCCTTTAAGGCCACAAGTCTCAAGAAGTGTCAGATTTATATTTTCTTCTAAAAAAACTTTTTAGTAAAAGGTGTGTTACCTCACTCACTGCCTTACCTCACTGACAAAAGTCTTTCTGTCTTGTTGGCGCTCAAATTAGAAAGAGTCCAGACACACTGAAACAAAGACACAGGAAACCTGTTTGGTGTATTAAGGGTCAACACTAGTTACCATGGGAACTACCAGGTTACTGTAGGCTTCCTAAACTAAACACAGTACATGTTGTTACTGTTGATATTGGTGGTGATTAATAATAACTGCAGCCTTAAATTCTAATTTTCTCTGTTGCAGCGAAGCATGGGACAATGTAGTCCAGATTTGATAAGTCTGAGTATAGTGGACTTTGATGTAGACCTGGTCCAAAGTGGTCTGGACAGGGACAGTTAAATTCAGTTTTCACAATTAGAATAAAGGTTTTTCAAATCTGAAACTGGGTTTTAAAGAGTCTTAAGCTTCTCTGACACAATCTAGTATAGACTGGACAAGTCTAAGTACGGTGGTTTTTTATCTGGACCTGGTCTGATGTGTTCCAGAAGTGAAAAAAAGCTGTGAAATCTCCCTTTTTTGCATTTTCACAAATAGAATAAAGGTCTCACAGGTGTGGCACTGTGTTTTAACCCTCGTGTTGTCCTCTGGGTCAAAGTGACCCGGTGGCCAACAATGTGCCTTTGTGTGTGTGGGTGTGTGTGTAGTAGTAGTAGGATTTGTTGTTGTGCATGACATTTGTGATTCTGAAGCGGTTATCTTTTGTTTTTGAATAATAGTAAGAAGAAAAAAGTATACGGAATATGAAGGGCAACGGGAGGGTTTAAGAGTCCATAGCTTCTCTGAGACAGTTTAGTCCAGATTTGATAAATCTAGGTGTATTTCTAAATCTATACCTGGTCTAATGCGGTCTGTATCAGAGTAATTCAGTGATAGTTAAGCCTGTTAAGTCCATGGGTAAACTACAAATACCTCATTTAGCCTAATTTTAATAGTGCCAAGTTGCCAAAATGTAAAGAAATATGGAAACAGAACAAAATCACCCTTATCTTGATTTTGTCTAGAAAACCCCTGTCCTAAAGTCATGCTAGCTGCTCTGTAAGGCTGTAAGGCCAGAACAAGGACATGGCATTTTTGTATAAAATGACTCAAATGATTATTCAATTATCAAAATAATTGCTGATTATTCTACTGTCGACTAATTGAGTAATCAAGTAAACATTGCAGCTCTAAAAAGTATTGGATCAACAGAAATTATGACCTAATGAGTGGGGGATCATCAACATGATATGAATGTCTGAACCAAATTTAACAGCAATCCATCCAATAGATGTTGAGATATTGTGCTAAAAGTAGTAGTAGTAGTAGTAGTAGTAAGTAGTAGTAGGATTCGTCCTCTGGGATCTCGGATGTCTGTACAAAATGTAATGGCAATCTATTAAATAGTTGGACCAACTGTACATAGAGTATGTACTTGCACACTCATTATTCAGATCAAAATGGCCACAGGTCACATGAGAGAGGGGCTTTTGTAAAGAAATAAAATAGCCTTAGTGTTTGAACAGCTGCCCTCCCTCTGCTAGGAACTTTCCACTGATCTGGGTTGGTCTGCTTTAACTGTGCCAAACCATACCGATCTGTGTCATGTCGACAGCGTGTACAGTCCGCGCTGCAGTAGGTTACCTATCTTGGTCAGCTTATGAGTTCATGAGGAAGGATGCATCTGTGGTTAAAACGCATTGGCTCACTATGCATCTAACACCATCACTTACTGAGTCACACTGAGGCTTTAGTCAAAAAGGTGTGGTTTCATTTTCTTGAAAAAATATTCACTGGTGATAATGCGAGTCTATAGCCACGCTAGCAGATCTGTGAGGTTGCAAATTCTAACACATGCTGATTTTAAGCTAGGCTACAACGTTTACCATGTTCACCATCTCTGTGTTAGCATGTTAATATTTGCCACTTGGCTCTAAACACAAAGTGCAGCTGATCAGAATGTTAATAGGTATTTGGTTCAAATAAAAAATGAACAAATTAAAATGTTGACCAGATAATGGCTCTCGATGAAAAGTTAAAAGCACCAAAGTTATGACCATTCACCCTCAGAGGAACATTAATGTGAGCACCAAATTACATGTCCAAATCCATCCAATGATGGATGTGATATTTCAGTAGAAACTACAAATGTCAGTCTCATGGTGGCACTGAGGGGAGTCAGGGAATCACCAGTCAAAGATTCATCCAGTAGCTGTTGAAATACTCCAGTGTTGGACTGACTAACTGATTTATGACCAAATACTTGCAAAACTAATGGCATTCCCACCCACTTTAGGTAATGGAAACATAATTAATTCTTGAACCACTGATATGCATACAAAGCTATGAACAAAGTTTGAGGCTTGTATTTTCTCTGTAAGAGGCGCTGATGAACTTTCAAGTTTGTAGTGTAGCTATGATAAGATGCTATCTTTTCTTAGACTTGAAAAAATTCCCTTCAGAGTCACAGACAATACACAAACTGTAATGTGACTTCACATACCTAAACTGACCTTCATTTGTTAAGTTAGTGGAGTTCCCCTTCATATCTTTCAAATATATTTTTGTAAAACGACCTCAGCCAGCACATTCTGCACCAACACTAAAGAAATAAACAGTACACCGTGTCAACATTCATATCAACGGCATAACAGCAACAAACAAGACAACCAGTAACTGGGTTAACAGTTTCTTTCACAGTTGGTTGCTGTGTGGTTGCTATTTCCTTCAGCTTTTTTTTTGCTGTTGAGAGGCGATAGTTTGGTTTGCTGCAGGCGTTCTGAGATGTTTTACTGATGTGTTTCATGTTCAGTTGCAAAAACCACCTGAAGTTATCTACGGTCGTAGAAGCACATGAATCACCTACTGTGGCCGACAGGGGAAAGTTTGTCAGCAGGGTTATCTGCTATTAAAGGGGAATCCATTCTCAGGAGGCTTTTGGCCTAAACCCAGTTATGACATTCACCCCCACTTGATGTCATACAATGTAGAAATGACATATGACATCATAGTTGTTTCATGTTGAATAAAGCTCATGTTTACTATAACAGTAATCAAAGCTGTGTTAGTGCAGTTTATTCTGCTGGCTGTAGGTACAAGATGAATCAGACGCCTAAAGGTTATTGTCAAAAGTGGATTCTTTTCTCTAGTAGGGCTGTGTCTTAGAATAATTTTCATCATCTGTTAGTCTGCTGATTGTTCTCTCGTTTAATTGATTTATTGTTTGGTCTATTAAGTGTGAGAAAACAGTAAAGGAGCCTTCTTAAAATGTTGTTTTGCTTGAACAACAGTCCAAAACCTTCAGTTTAACATCACGTAAGACAAAAGAAAGCAACAAAAAAGAACTAAGAAATATTTGGTATTTGTGCCCGCGTAAATAACGTTGACGATTAATCAAAATGATCAATTCATCTTTTCAGCTTCATTCTCAAGGAAACATGCAGTGGTGTTCTTCAACAGCAGTGAACATGTATATACACATTCGGACAAAAGCAGCAAGTGTTAAGTTCGAGAAAAAACATTTCAAAATTTTATTAAAATTAAAATGCACAAATGAAGTTAACACAGACTACAATATAAAGAGCATTTTAATGTTGGAGCTCATCAAGGAAGAGTGGATTTGTCCTGGGTAAATTTCACAGATTCAAACTTCTACATTTCAAATTTTAGGATTATATGATTATTCTGAGCATGTTATAGATGTATAATCAAAGAAAACAACAAAGTGTATAGTAGTGGAAATATAATAAAGTGAATATCATATATAATGAATATCAAGATTCATGACTACTGGTACAATTAGTTTTTTGTTAGGGGTTTTTTGTTTGTTTGTTTGTTTGTTTGTTTTTCAGTATTGTAAATTACTATTCTTATCTAAAGATTACACTCCAGGTTTGCATTGGTGGTCTATGTAAGGCCAGTTTTTTCCCAGCACTGTTCAGTGGGGGGTAACATTTTACAGGTATAGACAGGATATAGTTTTTTTAAAACTATAAAACTGTTTGCTTTAAGGTTAACTTTGTTTGGTCTCCTGGGGTTACAGAAGCTACTCATTTGGCAAGAAATGATTCATATAAGTGTTGCACTATGAGACTAGATAACTGATTAATATGTCACCCACACATGATAAACAGTGGTCTGCTTCATCTATGGTTCACAGATCTGTTAAGGTCAAACAGGCTAAAGTCGTGGAATTAATGTTTCATTTAAAGTGCATCATTTTTTGTCTTGCACTGACTTAAGCAATAATTCATTAAGATTTTACATTACATGTTTGTACTGTTTGACATAGATGTGAGGAACCACACAATGCAAAGCATAGTCTGGATTATTGCAGTATATATAATAATAATATTTAATACTCATATTTAGATTTAGTGATTAACTATATAATTTTATTTGAATAATATTATGGTCACATATTATGTAATATAATAGTTATCATTATATAAAATATCATTATGTCACTATATATTATCATTATTTATTTGTTTATTATAATTACTTTTTTGTTACTTTGGTGCAGCTTCCACAGTCTACACTTTATAAGCCTGTGAGGTCTACAATGGCTTTAATGAAAATTATGTCATCTCTGAGATAGGGGCTCTTGCCAGCCAGTTTAGCCAGTGGACAGAAAAGCGGGCAGCCACTGGCAATGTTCATCTCACTGATGGGCCGCTGGAAGGAGGTGGAGGTGACGTCAGGGCGGAAAGCATCGATAATGTGCTCCCTGTTGTTCTGATCCAAGAGCATTAGAGTCACCTGAGGTAGTAGAGGAGGAGAGGAGAACATTGGCTTCATCTGTGCCATTTATTGCACTGATGATGGACTAAAAAATGAGCAGACAGATCCATTACAGTTTCTCTTACCTTCTGACTGAAGGGCCATTTGAGCAGAGCATCACACTTGCCCCTCATGACAACAAAGAACAGTGACAGGTGCGTTCCACGACCCGTCCCATCGCCGTTCAAATACAGCCTCAGACACATTTTGTAGCCGTATTTGCTGGAGTAAAATGCTGTGAGGAGAAAGAATCCAGGATGTAATCAGAGCCTAAAAACAGTGTTATATGAGCATGGGAGTGGCACGCACACTCCCTAAAGGACAACATGGGTGTAGTGTAGTGGAATTTCCCTCATCTATGCGCCAAAATCATGCAAACTACATGAACTGAGCTCACTCAAATTCAAACTTAACGTTTAAGCTGAGGCATAAGATACACCACATGTAAAGAAGATCTTTGAAATGGATGCTAGGTGCTGATAATGTGTTTCATCGTACCAGGTGAGAACATCGCAGGTGTCCGACCAGCCACAGCGTCTTGTCTGCGACGTGAGAAGTCGTTGATTTTCCAGACAAATATTCCATCGTAGGTGCAAAACTGGAGTTCTCGC
This sequence comes from Lates calcarifer, assembly GCF_001640805.2. Taxonomy (NCBI): domain Eukaryota; kingdom Metazoa; phylum Chordata; class Actinopteri; family Centropomidae; genus Lates; species Lates calcarifer. The sequence continues at coordinate 11,765,216 of NC_066841.1, read as the reverse complement.
ACCAGCTGTTCAGTCTCAGACAGCTGCAAGTCTCTCATAGTCAGCGTCCTCTCTAGCTGTCTTACTTTGTTTGACAGATTTTCAATCTTTTCTTGGTCTAAACGATGCTGATGTGAGAAAGCTTCCAATGTGACTGAACTGCGCTCCACCTCCCGGTTCAGGACACACACAATGTTTTCTAAAGCATTCACCTGTCGAGAAGCAGCAACAAATATATTTAGATCCTCATTCAACAACTGTAAACAACAGTGGTTAATTTAAGGGTTAAATCCGCTGAGACTCGCCTTTTTTTCCAGGTCCACAGACTGCGCGGAGGCCGTGGCTCCGACGCCCATAGGGACTCCCTCCTCAGGAGCCCTGTACAGGCCCAGACCAGAGTCCTCCTGCCACTCCCCGGGACCAGGAGCCTCTGCACGTGCCCGAGCCACTGACAGCACCATGGGCAGCAGCAGACGCAAGTGCTCCATGGTGCTGCTGTGCTCATGGTCGCTGAGCTTCCCGTTCTCTATCTGAGAAACATAACAGAGCTTATTTAGCCACTGCTCTAGTCAGTGCCAGACTAAAATTTTTAAACTGCAGGGCTTATATGGTCCAGTCAGGACGATGGTGAGCACACGCCCTACTGTGATGCTAGCTGATGGTGGTTTAAGTTTTGATCGAATTTTAGCAAAATATCAACTGACTGTTATGTGTTTACATTAAAAACTAACATTTTCGATGAGGATCACCTGAAAACCTGGTCTCAAAGATTATAGTAAAGTATTTATCAATAACATTAAAAATTCAAGACTAAATAGGCAACAATAAATGTTAAAGTTGAGGGCGGCAAAAACATCTTTAGCTAAATAGTTTTTAAAAAAAACATCTAATCTGCTTTCTCTTGTGTGTGTGGGTGTGTTTTGACACTGTACTAGACACAAAGTCCCTCGACCGTCGGGATGTTAGCAATCCGTCATCAGATTTGATTCAAATGTTGCTTAAGTCTGATTGGTGTACGGAGGGAAGTGACATCATATTTTTTAAACTGAATCCCGCCCACTTCAAACTACTTGGAAGAGTTCAGAGAAAACTGAAATCTCTCATGTTAAATAAGCAAAATTGTTCTAACTTGTTGTGTGTTTGTGTACAACCCCAGCGATCACGGTAAGAAGCTGACAATGTGTTTTAGTGCCTATAAATTAATTTATCAAAATACTGTGACCAAGAAATGAGAAGAACAATGCTCCTCTCATATCTGTATGCTAAATATAAAGCTAATGCATAAGGGCATTTGGCTTAGTTTAGCATTAAGGCTGGAAGTGGAGGGAAACTCCCAAAAACTCACTAATCCATGTTATCTCTTGTCTTCCTTAATCTAGAATGAAACTGGATGAATCAAACGATTATTTTCATAATTTATTTTTATTTTTTATTTTTTTTGATTAATTAAGAGTCCTTCAGTCTACTGCATGTTTCAAAAATTCAGTTCACAGTTTCTCAAAGCCCACAGTCATGTCCTCTGATTGTTTTGTCCAAAACCTAAAGACATTCAGTTGCTTTGTCAAATATGATGAGACTAAAAGTGTGTTTCCTAAAATGTTGAACTGTTCCTTTAAAATACTTTTTTTTAAAAAAGGTCATCCAATCACACTGTGTTTACACACCAACATAACATAACATACATACCACAGATTTGCAGCCCACTTCACTGAATGGACAGGCGCTCTTGGACTTGGCGCAGGTTTTGCTGTGATCACTGAACTGAAAGTAGAAAAGACACATGAAATATTAGCAGCCTGGCTCCAAACAATGCATCAACTCAAAAATAAACTGCAACGGAAGCACAGGATTCTCAGTCTGAAAGATACTTAGTGGTTATAAAGGGAATTCTGAGGCACCATTTCCTAAAATGTCCATTAGAAAGAAGAAGACTAAGTGTTGAGATGATCAATAAGTGGAACTCAGGTATGCAGTGGTGGATGATTATAGCAGCTGGCTTTCTTAGGATTTTCTCTATGTTAATGGTACCTCTGTGACTTAGATGTTCTCTATATAATTGTGTTTTGTATAATTTCATGTATTTTTATAGCATTGTGCATGTATTCAGGGCATGGGTGTTTTGTGTAAACATTTTCTTGGTCAATAAATGGTGGCATTAATCTATGCTTAGGTGCAGTATAAAGAAACAACCTGATAGTTCTTTTGTAGTTTTATTTCAAGACAGAGTAAAACATCTAATAGGCTTTGTAGAGGCAGGAAACTGTCAAGCATTTAATTGCCAAGTAATCTGTACACAGAAATTTACATGGGAAGTTAAGGGGGTAGTTTCGAGTAATTCAGACCTTCTCTCTTGGGATCTTCTTCTTGCCACAGTCCTTGCATTGTAAGGGAAACTTCAGACAGATTTCGTCATGGGCCTAAAATACACCAATGAAGGAGAGCCTTATTTTATGCCCATACATGGAGACACAACCAGCAGCTGTTTTACCCTGGATAATCTCTATCTCTCACCTTGATCTCTTTAAAGTTGAAGGTCATTTTGCAGTATTTGCAGTTGAGCGTTCTTGCCTCACATTCTCTCTCATTATGTCGGTCCTTCTCTGTACGAAGGATCAGGGTTTGACAGGCCTCGCACTGTATCCGCTCATATTCACAGCGACCTTCATGCTGAGCCTAAAAATGGAGGGCAGATCTATTATTATCACAGCATTCCTGTGGTTTGTGCTTCTCACACAGGCCAGATGTGTCTATTCATTATCTTTCAGTATATTATCAAAGAATGACAGATGTATTTCATGGTGTTCCAGGTGACTTGGGTGCACATAATGTAGTTTGCATAGAAGATGATCATAACAGGTCGTCAAGACGCTACGCCCTTGACGGTCATTGTTAAAATAAATTACTCACACAAATGCAATTTAACCGACTTTGTAACTGACAAACACACCCATGAATTTAAGCATGTGAATGTTCTGACAGCTGCAATCTGGAAAAACCAGATGTTCTTTCTTACAAAACCATCTCCAGCGCATTGAAAAAAAAGTCAGTGGTAACAACACAGAACAACGATGAAATTATTTCTATAAAGTAAATATGATTCCATAACTATGTAATTATCAGTGTCATTATGACATTTCCCTGTAACCTAATTAGAACAAATATTTTGGGACTTAATATTTAATTATTTGTACTGTATGATTTTTAAAACACAAATAATATACCAAAGAAGTGGGATAAATAGAGTCAAACATCTGACCTTAAAACAAATGAAAAAGAAGCAAAAAGAAAGAGACAGGCAGTCACTGGAATTTGCGGAAATAAAAGTCGGAAAAACAGAAATACGAGAATAAAAAGAAGCAGCACAGAAAAAAAACTAGAAAAAGAAAATGAAGATTTTGATTTAAAGTGGTGAGAAGTTTGCAAATTTATTTTAAATTATTTTTTTAAAAAGCCGGAAAATACTATTTTTCAAAAATACCGCCAAACGAAATGGGTGGGGCTCGGCCGTGAGGTGGAGTTTGCTACAGAAATGTTAGTCTCTTTCATAATGACTACCAACAGCATGCTGAAGCCACAGACCAAGAGCCACAGGTAGGTTAGCATGTTTTTCCGCTTTAATGCTGACTATCAGGCATGCTACACTGGCGAACCTTAAATCGATAAAACCAAATATGATTCATCTCTGACAGTTTTTCAGTCCGTTCCCTGTCCTTGCTACGCCACACACACCACGTTTAGTCTATTTTTTCCACCTTCATAAGACCTAGTTTTGGGTGTGTATGGCTAGAGAATGACAGCGCGGATCTCTCCAGACTACAGTGACTAACACAGCAATCCACAAATATTCATACAAACGTGGGTGTATCACACAGCATAGTAATTATTTATTCGGCACTGTGAGTAGGCATACACCTATCGTGAATAAATAAGAGGAAGGTTCATCGGCACGCTAACCAGAGTGACATTTGCAAAGCATGCAAAAATAATCCCCTGCAATCGCATCACAACATTTCCTGCGTGGAGCTTCACTTAGATAAGGTCGTAGGGTACGTTTTCTTAAAACCGCAGACAACAATCACTACAAATATCCTCTACACAGAGCGTCAGGAAGCCATCTCTTTAATAAACAACCTGACTAACCTTTCCCAATAGATATTTACAGTAGAAACAAAACTGTAGGCAGATGACGCTCATCACACACAAACACTACAACACATGCAGCTTTGATGGTTCTGACGGGGCTTTTCTGTTTTTCTACAAACCACAGTGTGTCTGACTGTTGTGACTTCTTGCCAAATCCTGTTTCTGTCTTATGTCTTACAGCAAGTATAAATTCAGTAGTTTAAGTGGAACTCTAATTCCAGCAGTTTCATTATCAAGTAATGGTCAACCAAACATGCCATCAACAGTCAAGCTAGTCTCAAGTTAAGTTTCCTTTTATGTCCTGGTACTTTCCCGCTGAACTGTTGTTGATAAAGGCTGAGGACGTTGGGGACTTTCCAGCATGCATGTTAAGTTTCACTTCCTGTTTCCCTGCTGCAAAGCTGCACATAAAGCCACATTGTTCAGCCACAATGTGACCTGAAGGGGAAAAAATATGACTTGGGAGTGTACTATATATGACAGGAACATAAATATATGATTTAAAAAAATACTGACAGTACTGTTTTGGGTGCAGTAAAAGAGTAAACTGAAACTTGTATAAGGTTCAATATGGGGCAAGCAAAGACATACTCAAACAGAAAGCAATAAACACACCCACAATACTAAAAAAGTAGAAATGTATACTTCACCTCATACTCTTTTATTGAGCCTGTCCAATTGCAGCCCTGATTCAGACACCTGGCTGGCAGACTTGCAATTTCCCGTCCTGCTGCATTGTCTGGAAATGCCTGGTTGAGCGAAGAACAAAGAGTTTAGTAAAGGCATAAATTATAACAGCAGACAGACAGAGTAGGCTGCTTTGTGTGAGGTTGTGGTGAAGGAAATCCCCACCAGACTGCAAGTCTGATGGGGATTGTAGTCATAGTTTTTCCTTGAAAACAGAGTGGGAGTGAGGGATGGTATACTGATTACAAGGAAGATGACACATAAAATAAAAATGTTGTGTGAAAAATGAATACTTCATAACTTACTTCATTACTGTTTAGAATGGAAATAGGCTCCTCATATATTTCCTCTTGGCGGCAGGCTTCACATGGCTTTGGGCCAGAGCTAACAAACAAAACAGGTTTGTGACTTTATAGTGAAAAACAGCTGGTTGGTGCCAACAGTCAGCAACAAATTTCCTGCTGATCCATTACTGGAACAACTGCTGACCAGTATGGATCACAGCTCAAGGACATGAATCATTAATCAATGCGAGAGCAGTGAAAGAAGCTTGTAGCGATATACAAATGCTGTAATTGGCAACTTTGATGAGGTGTGGGCCATTCATGAGAAAAATGTAATAGCTTTCGCAAGGTTGAGGACAGATAAACGACTGTCACACACAAGCACGCACACAAAACCCAAACAAAAAGCATGTGTGAAATGATCACTATAACATGATGAATTCACATGTAACAGGTCACCTGAAATCAACTTTGCAAACATCCTCAAACTCACAGAAAGGATCAAGTTTATCCTATGCGACACAGCACTTCTTGTTTGTGGTCTTGCTTTTTCAGTGCTTGTTGCTGTTGTGTGAGTGCTGGGAGATAAACAAAATGAGACTCTGATACATTTGCATTTTCAAGATTTTGTTTAATATATGATGTTATATTTGGTTTTATGTGTGGCAGTTTAAAATGGCTTAATTTTCAGTGACCTTCAACATTCTCTGTCACCTTATGTCTAATGATATTGTCACAGCATCATTAGACATAAGCTGATAAACCAATGTATTCTTAATGAATTCTTGATGCATTCATGAATTCCTGAGCAAGCAGTGAGTCAGCGATAGGAAAAACAATGGACACCTTTAAAATGAGTCAGCATCCTATGCCAGATCCTTGTGATTCACTGACATGAAAGTCCAGTCATGTGAGAGATGAGCCTGCATAAAGTAATTGATCTTGTGTGCAAAAAAAATCCCCAGAGGCGAGCAGTTATAAGAACACAGGATGTGCTGAAGCATGTCCAGTAAGAGGATAAGCATTAGGAGGGTGGAGGGAGTTTGAATTTCACATGGATGTGGGCGGTCTGAGGACCTCCAGTCTACCTGGTGAGCTGCTTGAAGCAATGTACACAGAAGCGGTGGCCGCACTGAGCCTGGACAGGCCTCCTCAGGACCTGGAGACACTGCTGACATTTGTATTTATTCTCCATGGGCACTGACAGCACACTGAGGGGGATTCCTGGTAAAGAGTTGGGACAGTCCAACGAGATTCGGGCCATTCTTCTCCATCAATCTGGTGCTATATCCTGCAAAGAATGCCATGCATAACAGCTGTCAACGGCCAAGTAACTCTTGTGACATAGAAACAGACAGCACATCAATCACAGTGTTTTGTTCTGTTCAGCAACCCTTACTGAACACTTCCCACAGGTATACCGTGCCTCTGACATACCCGTAATTACTTACTGGTGTGTTGGGAGTGTTAGTACATGGGAAATTCAGCAACTGTACTGAATGTGCAGTACAATCAACATCAACAGCCCTTGAGCTGATAATTGCACAGTGAGAATATGAGGCTGTTTAGTCATTGTGAAACTGTGGTGAGACCATCTTAACGTGTTAAGTTGAGCTTCTATTGCCTCAGACATGTTTTATATGTCTCAGCCAAATGATGCAGACAATCTTCTAGACGGTGTGTTGATCAGTCTTTGAAGAGCTCCCCTGTCCTTTCCATTTACAATGGTCATAATACCATTTATGCAAATAAGGTTTTGCATAAAATTGAAAAACATGTAAAACCGTTGAGGCTTCAGTGGAACCTGTGTGTAACTAAAATTCACTGTGAGGAAACTTTTTTGTCACAACTTCACCAGCATGTCTTTGCTGCAAACCTAAAGTGGTGCATCATGATGATCTAGCTTGCCTTATCTGTAAGGTCTACATGAGATGCAGCACTATCTTGCATCAAACTATCTGTGTGAGGGAAAGCCATGTGTGGTAGAGATACTGTTCTGTCAGACATACTAGTGGTAGATTTATCTGATGAGCTACAGGAATGTCAACATGGCGGGCAGAGCTGGGAAGTAAAAATGTCATGCTATGAGAGCTTTGCCAATACCTGTTACTTCACTGAAAAAGGAAGAGGTGGTCTACTGCATTTCTCAATTTTTCTGACATTTTTCTCCTGTAAACTTAGAAAATCTAACCACACAGAAAATGTTTAACCGTTAATTCTGTGTCGGAAAAAAACAAATTGAAATCTGGCGGAGCAGAGAGCCGAAAACCTAGTGCGAACAAGAGATAAATCTAAAACTATACAAACTTTGGCAAATGCAACAGATCACCGCAGCTGCCCACTGTTACAGTTCAGGAGATAAATGTCAAAACGTAAACTTGCTGATTATAGCACCACCATATGTTCAAATCGTCTGTGCGATATTTTTTTTCTTGAGTAGCGACATATTTTAAAAACGCTTACTCTTCCAAACGTTAACAACAAGGATTCAACTATGTGACATCAAAGGCCATTGGTCTCAGTCTACATGCTTCATTTGCACATGCTGAAGTTTAAAATGGGGTGCCATTGGGTATTTGGTGCTCAAAAGTTTATAAATAATAATTAATAATATATTCGTGCTTGTGCTACCATCTAGTGGTCATTATAGTCACTGCCCACACGTATAATATAATGCACAATAGATCACACTTGGGTTTGGTCCCAGTATTTATCATTTCTTTGTATGATATCTGTGCTTTACATTAAGCAAAATTTGCAATGCACTAATGTACGTAATGCCACTTTGTTTATGTTTATGAATATTCCTTCTTTAGTGCTATCTGGTGGAAATATCGAGGCTGACACTGTAGAAAATTAAAGATGGTGAATGGTCACCAATAATGTTTTACCTCATCAACATGTGAGGAATTTGTGCGCTATATAAATGAGTTACCGGGGCCTGCAGTTTTTCCTTCGATAAACTTTAGTGTTTTTATTATCGAACTGCTCTTGTATGAAGTCCTTTATGGTAGAAAAGCATTTCTATGCTGACCTCTACAGGTAGAATGTGACTGAAGGTTTTGAAAGTTGTGCAACAGACCGCACCAGCCATTAAAAATCAGCAAAGTAATTTGATGAGTAAGTGTCAGCAACCACAGGACTTTCCGTTGCTGTATATATTTACTTCACTGATTAAACTTGTTTGGCTGGTGAAGCATCCTGCTCTCTTATCTGTCTAACTTTTTATCTTAGGGAGGTAACAGTATCATCTCAACTTCCCTGACTCCTGCTGGTAATGGCAATGTAAATTATTTCAAGCTGTTCATAGGCTGAATGATAAGTTCAAACTTGTCTCATGAGTTGTGACAGCATAAAACAAACTCAGTTAACTTCACTGAAATCATGACAACTGTTACACAGACAAATGTTACAGACATTGCTCTCCATTTACATTTTTCAGTTTGGAGAGTCATTTCTTCATTTGACACGAAGCATCTCTTGTTGGAGTCAATTTCTATGAGAGAAAGGTTGTGACTTTTTGTTCAAAATTTGAACATTACACTAAATTTCTGTCTGATGTTTTACAGTGCAGAGACTCAGTCTCTATTGCAGCAGTAATTTCATCTTCACAGTCTCCTGCATTAAGTGCAGTGCCAAGGTTGTGGTAGAACTATTTTTGTTCAAGATATATGCACGATTTTACGTCTTCAGAAAAAAAGGAATTTATTTTGGAAATGTCTGCTGGATTAAGTTTTATTCCATTAGTGAGTCATAATTTATTAATGAAAAATCCCTGATGGGAAAAAAGTGGAGAGTATTTTTCCCATAAACCAGCAGATGTCATCATATACCGACATGTTCCTACACATGTGGTTAACTATAGGTATACAACATACAGTTTGTGTAAGTGTCTCTGTAAAGAATATGAACACACTGTAGCTTTTCATGTCAAAACAAATATAACCTTTGAAATGTTTCTGTTGTTGGCATGAGGCTAAAGGCTGCAGCAAAATTTGCAGTTTATATGATCTGAGCTCTGTGCTGTATAAAAAGCATAATAGCTTTGAGTAGTGAATGCACCTATTCATTTGCTTGAGTCAAATCATAAAAGATCTTAATGAGAACAATTCACCCACAAATTAAAATTCAGTGTCAGTTAAAATCCCACTGACCTTTGCAGGGAAACAAGACTACCTGTTTACACCAGCAGATGTTAACATCATATTTTCAACCCACATTTCAACCCATGCATTGTTTGGTTACAAAACACATTATTTATCCCGCACAAACTGACTGGGGGAAATTTATGGAAATGCTATGCCTCTGTAAAAAGACAGTCAAGCAAACTTTTAACCATTTGTGATGAGCCTATCTTATCAAGCCTGGCTTACTCACTATTCATCTTGCACAACAACCTTGCTTACTCATTTTGCCTTTGCTCGTCATGAGTGTTTAATGAACTTTTTGTTGACGTGGCTTAAATTCTCTTTTGGTGAAATACAGTTGATTTAAGGTCTGTCTGAGAGTTGGGAAATCTCCTGAAACTTCTGTGATGGGAAGTGACATTATAACTGGCTGTTAGGTCAAAGCATGGGTCCAAAAAAGATAAATGAAACTAGGAAAAAGAAAAAGGCTACTGTGACCCATAAATGATTTCAGTAGCAGTCTGACCCAACAAAACAGTAGCCAAGTCTTACACCTCATTTCCATACCAAGCTTCACAGAACAACTTATAATGAAAATCTCATGATCACTAATAGCAAGAGCACTTAGGAAAATTCTCATGCTTATCATGACACATGGACATCATGAGTGCAAAGTGAGCCCATTCAAGCTACAGACAATATAATCTTTCAAGTAAAATTCATAGTACTTTTCTATTTCATAAAATCAATATTTGAAAACAGCTATGCTAAGATAAAGTAATTAGCTAAATCCAAACTTTCAAGGTGACATTACAAAGCATTTTAACTGCACATTTTAAACTTCAGTCCCATTACATGTGTGAGACAGCAATATTGGCTAGCTTACATTGAATTTTCTAGAGTAATGATTGGTAATTACTCAGTCGTCTTGTTAGACTGTAGATCAATCTCAGGAAGCAGAGGCAGGAAAATGTTTTACATTTCATTTCAAAAGCCAACTGCTGCTTTACATTGGAAACTCTTTTCCTGGCAGAATTCTGACTATCTATCTGACAGATCCGTGGCATGATGACTAATATTTCCTAACAGTTATGAACCAAGTTTCAGTAGTAAACCTGTTTTGTTATTTCACAATCAATTCATAAGTTTCAATTGTTAAAACATGTCTAACTTTATGAGACAAGTAAGTCAGGTCAAGAAGTCAGAAGAAGAAATTAGCCAAGCCCTGAATGATACAAGAATACAACCAGCCTGCTGTTTCGTTTATGTATCCATAGCAACAGCAGTAATGACAAATTCAGTGAAAACAATCATTAAATCAAGCAATCTCATAGAGAAACCATATGCTGATTCTCTTTACCCTACACCACACTCCACCACCCTGAAAATACTCTTAAACAGACCAGAACCTTTGAAACAAGAAGTGGAGTGCAAGTTACAATTATCCCTTCTGTGAAAGAAATAACATCAATCAAAACAAGCCCTTGCAAAATAAAGTGCAACCAAGCTATCCTTTCAGTCTGCACAGCCAGTACTTTTTTCTTAAACAAATATCCCTGACTGCTTCTTAAATGTCACACAAACTAGTTCAGATGAAAACACTCTCTCTGCCCTGCCTATCGTGTTTGTCTGCTCCCTCTCTCTCCGCCATGTTCTTGCTCAATATTCTCCTTTTAGTCCAGCCAAGGGTCTCTAGACTGTGCTGCACTGTCGTGAAACCACTCCCGAGTCTTTACTCACCGAGCTTGTAAAGAGTGCGTGTTCTTCTTATCAGGGTGCTCTAGGGTGCTACGACAGTATTTCATACTCATATATGATACACCCAGTTAATACGTCAGAGGGAGTACTGAAACAGCCCACAGCTCCTCAATGTCTGAGTACTTGCCCTGGGAGCGTCTCATGGGTACTTAACCTGTGTACTCATGCTACAGAATAACTTCTGCAGTTGTCATTTTTACATGTTTCTACATCCATATTATTGGTGAGGAACGAGCTATTGTAAACATATTAACATATCTACATATTTGACTTACACTGTACTTATTGGTGTGTATGACTAGCTACGCAACTTTATGCAGCTAGGTAAATGCTAAGTTAGGCAGTGTTTGACCATAATTATGGGTGTAGCGAATTAACTACTCAGTTAGCTAACTGCTAACATACTTATTTGAGAAGAAGAAATGTCAGCACAGCTGACTAACCTTGAAGTCTTGACTGTGCCTCTGTCGACAGATAGAAAACGAAACAGTTTATCCGTTGCCGCATGAGAAGGACAACTCAACCTTTAGTAAGCTGTTTACAATTTTCGCTGTATGCGCTTACTTCTTTATAAAAAGGCAGCAGAGGAGACCGGAGTCACTTTCTCTCCAAAATATTCAGTGCGGTCAGAAAAACTGACTAACTCCGCCCCTGCTCCTAGGGCTGTCCCGGAGTAGGAAACTAGCGCACCATCCTGACGCATGCGCAGTAGTGTTCACAATGTGGTCCTGCCTTGGTAAATGTTTCCAACGGTTAAATCAGCGACACTACGCTTTGATCTGCAAAGGTACGAGTTTCCACGCACGAGATCTGCGTTATTTGACAGCAACGAAATACCAGTTACCTTTGAGAGACCTAGATGTGTTAACTGTTTTATGCAAAAGTTAATGAATGTCAAAGCATAGTAGCTAGCATAACGTAGCCTACCAGAGGCTCCACAGCTCACTCCTCTACAGTGTAGCTAGTTAGCTAGAATCGTTTAGGTTAAACAAAATTAACAGTAATGATGTTGTATGTCCATAATTGGCTAGCCAGTCAGATAACGTTAGCTTTGTTTTTTCAGGACGAGTAATGCTAAAAGTTCATAAAAAGTGTGTGAATATAACAAAGATGGATGTAACTACTCTTATTGCTATCATCTTTTAAGAAGTCATTAAAATTTAAGATGTCATTGATTTATGAGTGATATTTCTTTCTTTTAACTTGAATGTAGAAATCTCCACCTTAGAGCGCTGTGTTGGTGATCTGCACCCGAAGTTAATTAGTATTATGTTGTTTTGTATGAAGGAAAATGCAGGTTCCTTATTAACTACACGTTTTCCCATTAAATCCCATATTGATACTGTGCTAATGTTCATTCATGTTCGTTCGCCTTCTGTCAAATATAAGCACGCACATTTGCTGTATACTGCAACCTCTGTCAGTAACTAATTGTTGTTATATGAGTGCAAATGAACAAATAAAAAACCCTAGTGCATCATTACATTGTCTTGGTCCAGTAGTGTAAATGTCTCTAATGTTGCTCTACTTTTGCCTCAGTGTCGTGTGTGCAGCAGCTGTGCAGTAGCAGCAGTGAGTTTACAGACAGCTGCTATAATGGGCTGTATCCTGGACACATTCCTACAACACCCATCCAGAAAGCCCTGCTGGCTGTTGGGTCTGGTGTGGCTGCACTGCAGGACCCTTACAGACATGGTGAGACTCTCATATCATATCTCTCACATCTTTGTTTGTTTTATTTAAATGTTTTCCCACAGGATATCCAACTTAGGCTCCAGACCTTTGTTGTGTGTCACAACTCCCCACCCATTTCCTGTATTTTCTGTCTTTATCCCTGTCAAATAAAAAACAAAAAGTCTTCCCAAGAACAGAAAAAATATGACGGGAAAGCTCAGTCCCAGATCACATACTCTGTAGTCAAATAGTTGGACAGCTGTCCTGATGGTGGTGTTATATACGAGAAAAAATGGCCACCAGGAATTCAATTCCAATTATGGTCAAGTTATGTTCTGAAGTGTGAAGACCCTATTGGTCACTGAAAACTTACGATTTTCACGTTCTTACTTGATTAATATCATGTATCTTGGTGTTTCGTCTACTTAGCTAATCCTTGACTGAAACTGAAGTTGGACAGTACTGTCTGTTGTCTACATCCTTCTCTATAAGCTCCTGGTTACCCCGGCAACAGAGGAGAGGTGTCTCCAGATGTCCACTATCAGTCACAGATTTGTCTAAAAAGAAGACCATTGTAAACACTGTGGAGGTCTTAATGGCCTGAACTATTTGGAGTGAGTGTAAGGCAGAGAAAATATTAAAGCACACTAGAGGTAAGAAAAATCCCTCACAATATAAAAAACCCTTAATGTTCCAAACTGTGGACATTCATTTGAGGGGAATATTTCATACATTGAAACCTAGTTGAAATTACTAAATCTTTAGTACAGTTATTATTACTAATTTAAACTTACACCTATTCTATAGTTCACATTAAAAAAGTCTTACCTCAATATCCTCTCACTTTTTTCCTGAGATTTCAGCCATATTAGTATCTGGAGTTTACACATAAAGGTCACAAAATGTGGCTTAAAGTTCTGAAAAAGCCAAGTAATTGAACTGTGTGATGAGAATTTTTAGTGAAACTGCTATTTACAAGGATGAGAATGAACCATCGAGTTCAGTTCAACAAAATTGCTGCACAACATTTTCAGACCATGACTGTTATTCTGTTATTCTATTGTTTGGTTTGGAAACAGATTGGCTGTGATGCTTTTTTTCTGTATCAGAAGGTTAGTATCCCTGACATGCTTCCAGTAGTTTACAGGAACTGGAAAGAATGTTTCATTATGTCTTTCCCTTTTTTTAAAGTGATACCAACAGGGACTGTACTCAAAGTTCTTTTCTCACGTACTATTTGAGGACAGTTACTCATTCTTGAGGTTTTATTCTCTTGAGACCAGTGTTTCATGCTTCAAAATGTTTTGGAAACAGAAATGAGAATAAATACAAAGTAAGGTCGTACTCCATGTTGATTACCCTGAAACTCTCATGGAGGAAGAGAGCACTGACACCTGCCATCTGACATTTAGTTTGGAGGCCACAGGTGTCATTTAAAGGTGACTCCTGACTCCCAGTGCGTGGTATTGGTTGATTTCTAAAAAATGCTGGATCCTACAGTAATAATGCCTTTTTCCAGTGGACCCTATCTGCTTGGTAAACACCCAGGTCACTCCAACTCCACACCCCTCCTGTTTATAATGCTTCGTGATAAACATTTGGTATCTCCAAATCCAACCTGAGGTAACTCTAATGACATCACCAGACTTGACATTTTCAGACATTTTCTCAGACTAAAAGAAAAACTCCTCCAGGTACTGACAACAGTGAGCAGCTGTTCTCACAGGCTGAGTGGTACTGTCCATAATGAGTAAACTGCTGTGACTCATGAAAAATTGTGGACTGCCCCTTTAAATGGGTACTACTGACACTAATTAAGCTATGTTACATGCTCTACCTTAAGACAAACTGCACAAGTTTGAGAATCTTTAAGATGAAATATGTTATTTTTAGGAAATCAAATATTAGATGGAAAGTTTAGCAGCAATAAAAGATCACACCTGAAATCTCTACTGCACATTTAAATTCATGGGATTCTCTGTACACTTTATACAGACATGGTTGCAGTGCTCGGAGAGACGACGGGACACCTAGCGCTGATAAATCTCAGGGACAGGATGAGAAACGACCCTGAAGGCTACACCATCCTAATGTGAGGCACTGTAGTGCTGTTTGGTAACTCTCTGTTTTAGACACTTTAAGTAGCATTTTCTCTACTGTGATTGGATTTTGACTTTGTTTTGCCTGACTGGTTACTGCAGAGAGAGGCCCAGGATCAGGCTTTCTACACTTGATCTGAGCAAGATGGCCTCACTGCCTGATGGGTCTTTTGGGAGAGAATACCTCCGTTTTCTGGAGGACAATGTGAGTGTCCGCTGATGAGATGTGAAAATTTGATGCTTTGTTTCACACTGATTTCATCAGGTAGAACACATTTCCTCAAATCTGTCATCTTTTACATTTCACTTTCACTTTCCTGTTCTGTCAGCATGTGACCCCTGATACAAGGGCAGATGTGAAGTTTGTGGACGATGAGGAATTAGCTTACGTCATGCAGAGATACAGAGAGGTCCATGATTTGTTGCACACCTTACTGGGCATGCCCACCAACATGCTGGGTGAGTCAGGCTTCATGTAATCTGAAAATGCTGCCCAGATTGTATTTCACACCATCCCTGTCCTGCAGAAATTTGACATCTACAGATGTCAGATTGTGTTATTTATAGGTATTACTGATCCAAGCCAGGCATTTTTGACCTTGTATAAGGCTCCAAAAGCATCTGGTTGATGGCGTAGAAAGTGCAAACACCTATCCTGTGACTTGTCCAGGTGCTGCCCTGCCCTGAAGCTTTCTTAAGAACAGCTCTTCCAAAAAACAAAAAACAGTTGACGCCGCATTTTCTTGGGCCCTCAGCAACACACCCGCAAAGTCTGAAGTCAATCAGACAAGCAGCTGTCGAGAAAATTTTAATTCACCCAGACTGACAGATGGACAGAGATTCCTCCACTTATAGTTAGGTGGCTGAGGCTCAGCAAGAATTATTTTGTGCATGCTAGACAAAACATTGCCAGTTGACGGACACAGCTGGAGTCACACATTTGACTTGTCAACATAACAATTAAACTCTCAGCAGACCTTAACTGTGCCCACCCTTGTTTTCCTGGCCAGCTGTCTCTACAAATGTCCTGTTTTTTAAAGGCCCTTTCCCTTACAGTGCTGATCTGGACTTTCTGTTTTGCAGACGAAATACTAGTGGATTGACTCATTATCAAAATTAACTAGCTTAAAGAGAAAAAAAAATTGGCAATGGGGTTTCAAAGTAGAAGTTGGTTTTGACACATTGCACCGTTAACTGATTTCTTTATCTTTCTTCTCCTTTCATCTTAAATCATTTGCATGTTTCTTTCTCTGTCTCTTCCTGCTGCTTTCAGGTGAAGTGGCAGTAAAATGGTTTGAAGCTGCTCAGACGGGGCTTCCCATGTGCGCTCTTGGTGCTGTTCTGGGGCCACTTCGGCTAAACACAAGGTACAACACCAGTGTGTTTACCACAGTCTAGACTTTAAATGTAGATTTTGACCCCTGAGATATTCAGTGAGCTCTGCAGTGGTATCATTAGAGGTAGAGTAACTTACAGTTTTAGTGACACCCCCTAAGTCCTCTACGGGTCAGTTTACATTTGAATAGAACTGGATCATATGACGTGTTTGTCTGACCACGTCAGAAATGTGACTACACTCAAAGGCAGATTGAAAAGTCAGCCATTATCACAGAGGGGGAAGATGTGATACAGTTTCAAAACGGGGGTAACAAGGGTGAACACTCTCAGACTGTATCAGTGCATATTGTTCACATGAAAAGTGACAAAAATAGTTGAATCCTTGGTCCCTGTCCCACCTACGCACAGCTGGCCAGGTGTGGATGGAGGGGGGTTTCCGAAGCTATTCAACCATAAGGTAAACACTTCTATTGAAGCATGCTGGTAGTTTTATTATCCAGGTGTCATAATACACATGAAAGGATTTCTCACAGACTCATTGTCTTCACGTTCAGCTGTTACCGTGCGCTCATAGCAAAGAACAGAGCTCAGTGCTTTGGGCTAGGGCTGTACCAAACAATTCTTTTCATTGGCCATTAATCCACCATTTATTTCCTTGAGTAATTATTTGTTCTTAAAAATTTTTTTTTACCACTTATCATCTCAGTTTCCTAAAGGCCAAATTGACATTGTCAAATATCTTTTTTGTTGATTGGCTCATTCATACCTGTGTAGCTAATAACATCCAGTCGTACTCATTCAGGTGTACATCGCAGACATTATAACCTAACACTAATTACTGTCAACTGTCAGCTTCCTCCACCACCTCAGCCTCCTTATATGCTTATATGGTATTTCATATTGTTGACTGAACCAAGATTCATGCTTCTGTTTGGAGAATTCAAATGTACTGCGCTGTAACAGCTTTCATTTTAGTGGTACATACAAACATATTGTAAACATTCACAATACGTATTTGTCCAGCTCTGGTGTGTGGTGTCATGGAGTGATATTGTGATATCCAATGGATAGAGACAGAAGTTGTCATAAAAAGTCAGAATAAAGGAAGAATTATTCATCATCAGCCAAGGTAAAAACAATGGAAACAGTGTGGCGCTGCAGTAGCAGAGACAACTCTCCAGCTTTATCTCACACTGTCCAAGCACGATTGAATTAGTGAGAGTGAGTAAGTACAAATGGCAGGTTTATGTCTCATCTCTATCAACTGTATGTTATTGCTGCAGTTATGACAAACAAACAGTTACAAACCTTTACCTGTAAATCACTAATCCTTCCCCATTCCAAATTGAACTTCCCTGTGTTTTAAGGAAGTGGGCTGTAGCCCATTTATTGGAAAAAAATGATTAATTGTGGTAAGTTTCCTTCTTCACTGTTGTATCATGTTCAAATTTTCCTTTGTTGTGTCATCTTCCTCTAGACGTTTACAGTCACTGTTCACGTCTCTGGGCCCCTGGGCTCTGCAGAATGGGCGGCGGGCCCACTGCGTCCTCAGCGTCTTCTATGAGAGACGATGGGAGCAGAGCCTCGAAGACCTCCGACAAGAGCTCAACATCGAGCCGCCTCCTGTCATACTCGCTGCGTCCAACAATAGGAGCACCTGAGAAAGATTAATGGCTCAGGAATCATGGGAGAAAAGACTTTTAATAGCGGACAAACTATAAATATTTCAAGTGTGAAACTGGAACTTTTTATATCAACTACTGAGGAAATGGGGAAATTTCACACTTGGCAAACTTTGGCTTGTTCCTTCTTACATCTTAAATTTATCTGCCTTGCCATTAAGTCATCTGAAGTGAATTATTTTGAATGAAGTTAGTTTGGCTAATGAAATTAGAGTTTTTGTCATTCTCTGATGCTGGTAAATTACAGGTCTGGTTCAACAAGTCATATTCAGTCACCATCTGTTACTGAAAATGTGACAGACAAAGTGTTTTTTGTTTATGTGTTGGTAAAAATAAAGTTAAAAACTGTAATATCTGTAATTATCTATCACCTGTAATCAACATTGGTATTGGTCCATTAACATTTGTGCCAATATTTGGCCTGATGTGAAACAGTGTAATGTGCACCTGCAGTTGTACAAACACTAGCAGGTGGGAAAGGAGCAGATGCAGCTGCTTCTGTTATATTTGACTCACTGTGTTATCACAGATTGTACTGGGAATAAATCCTGCCTCTCACTTTTACAGTAATAATGTGTACAAATCATGTACATTAATCTACATGAGATTAACTAATTCAGCGTAAAAAAAAAAAAAACTATGACAGTTTCATGTGAAACTGACTCCATCATATTTGTCAAATTCCTGTCATGACTCAGTAAACGATAACAGAGCTATCTTCTATCAACCAAGACTAATGTCTCTTTCAGTAAAAAGCATGGCCAGGTTGTTACAGTGTTACATCCTGATTGCTACAACCCAGGATGTCCGCCCTCTGTGTCTTTATTAAACATGTCCTTCCTGGAGCTACTTGTTTCACGTCACAACACTCATTGTAGAGTGTTTACAGGAGTAACACGCTGTTCTCCCGCAGGGCTACACACAGTACATCATTTGGATGTAAAATAACACTGATCACGAGTCAGTGAACTCACAACTTGTTAATTTCCCTCAGTTTCACCTCACTGCCGTCCACCCTCTTGTCACACGTATAGTCTGGTATCAGAGGAACAAGTCACTAGTTGTGTTGCTTTCATTGTTCAGTACTTAACCTGAACTTGTGCTTAAAATGAAATACAAACGTGTACAACATCTGTCTCTTACTGATATTAAAGATACATTTCAATTTGTTGTTTAAATGAACACACATTCATTTAACAGGTACCATATGTGCGCTGTTTCAGAGTTTTGTGGGGTTGTACTGAGTATCTGTAACTGTCCATGGTCCTGGAGTAACATTTTCACTTTTCACCTTTATTTACTTTATGTGTCATCATGAGCACACTGTTGCTGCTTATTGCATGGTCATGATGGGTGTCAAGACTTAATTTGACATTGCTGCCCTCTGGTGGTGTTAGATATGAACTGCTGAGAAGCAGCAGGTGTTGACATCCGCTCCTCCTCTCATGATTTTGATACCTCTTTGTGAGAGTTGAACTCAAAATATACTTTAAAAAATGTTATCACTGAGCAGTGCTGTCTTTTTCTCTGTTCACACTCACTCATTCACATCTGGAGGCCGCTCAGGACAACCCTCTTAGTTGTCGCCCACTGGAGAAGTTGGGCATAAAGAGCCCACCTATATTTATTCTGCTCATCTTAACCATCCACAAGCCCACTTTTCTAACCATTAGCCCACCAGAAAAGAAAAAAGCAATATACTGTCTTTTAAGAGATAGAAAAACTCTGAACAAAAATGGTTAGTGTTTTCCAGTGGTTCTGTTAACATGTCTCTCTGCCAGGATTGCTGGTATCAGCACAGGGAGGTTGGATGCAAATGCAGACTCCAAGACAGACAGGCAGATTTAGTGAAGGTAACAGGAAAAACACCAGGATACCAAAGTAGGATCATGAGCAGAAACATAAGTGGACGAACAAACGAGGAACAAAAGAAGAGACCTGATCTATTTAGAGCAAGGCTGATCACAGAATGAGGTGGGGAGAGCACAGGTGACTTCAGGGCTGATGAAGTGGGAACAGGTGTGTGGATGGGCGGGGCAATCATGGAAATAAGGAGAGTCTGAGGACACCTGGTGGATAACTAGAGGACAGCAGGTCTGGGAAGATGAGAATAATAATTGTGTTTTTATAGAAATGTGTATTACAGAGTCAGAGAAGATAACAGTCAACTTGTAATTGGTTTACTGAATATTTGCCACATAACATTTAAAACAGTCCTGGATCAACCAGTATAATTAATATTTTCTATGACAAGTCGTGGAGAAGCTTAACTTAACAGCACAACTACAGCATCATATGATCAAAACCTATTAAATCATTAAAAACAGTAAAAAAAAAAAGTTTCATTATTGCACAGGTGGAGCATCTTTCACTGCTGATCATATTTACATTAGAGAAAGTCTCTCTCTTTGCATTTCTTCACATGTTTAAGGTAATGTTGGTTCATTGTCAGTGCAGTATGGTGATACTGCGGTCAGTCACGGCAAATGCCGGCAGCAGCGGGGCACTGAAGTGTTGCGTGACAGAGTACAGTACGGCACCGGAGTCTGGCTCGTAAAACAACAGCGTCTGACTGGGCCAGTCCAGCAGCAGGCCGATCCTCTGGGGCGTCTTCACCACCTTCAGGGGCACCTTCTTCTCCGCGTGGCAGAAGGAGTAGTCCCCGTCGTAGTGAGATAGCACCCAGGACTGAGCGTTGTAGCCCAGCCGCGCCTCGTTCCCAGAGCCTTTGCGTTCCAGAGAGGCGTAGCAGACCCCGACCTTAAAGGCGCCGCTCTGGCCTACATCCACCACCCAGCTGTGGGTGCCGGAGGACATGGAGAGCGAACCCAGCGCGTTGGGCCAACAGTCGAATCGTGCTGGGTCGTAGGGAGGGGACTGGCGGGGTTTTTTGTGGAGGAAGGTCAAAGTGGAGAGGTCATTGGAGAGGGACAGGAGAGGGCTCACTGTGCGCTCGTCAAACTTTAAATAAGATGATCCATAAGCTGTGGGAAGAGGGAAAATCAGACATCAGGCTTTGAGCTGAGCTTTCGGTCTCAACATAACACTTCCTGCTACCTTTATCACCTCTGTCATCCATTGAGATTTCTATGTGGGACCCTTGTGCCACTCTCCTTCAATTCTTCTCTGGTGTAACTTCTCTCCATCTCTCCAACATCCAGGCCCTATACACTGCACTATCACTGCTGCTTCCAACAGTATTTATGAGTACTACTGCGCACTACAATAAGTCAAGAAGCTTCTGAATGCAAACAAAATCTAGAAAATCAAAAGAAGGCAAGGTATCTGCACTTTTATCTTCAGTGCAAACACCAGTATATGTGTGATAAAGTAAATACATTTTAAAAAAAGCAAAACAATGCAGTGAATAGTAACTAAAGTGAGGATATATACTAAACTACTGTGCTCATGTAAAGTTTTGAGGTACTTTATACTGCTGATTTTATAACATTATTATCTTATAATTAGCAAATATATTAGCTTATAAAATAGGACCTTATATATATGATAGTACTGTTGTTTTTAATACTTGTGCCAACAACTCTTCTGTACTTCTGTTCACTTAAAATATATTTTGAATGCAGTACATTTGCTTGTACTAGCATATTTTTACAGGATCTAAGTACTTTCTAATTGCTAGATTGCTAATTGCTAATTACGATCATGAGTGTGTGTAATAGGCCTGTATTGTCCTGCTGAATCTGTCACGACTGCATGAAGCTCCAGGATGATTTACAGTTGAATAAAAATCTACAAACCGTTTGGGCCGAGCAGTACTGCGGTGGCCCACAGACCTCTCAGCAGCTTGCTGTCACTGCAGCCTGGGTTCAGGTTGAGCTGGTCTGTGTCACAGGGCTCCCCGACCCCCTCTGCCTCCTCCACCCTGACACAAACACACACACACACACACACACACACACACACACACAAACAGAGAGAAGAGATATTACCTCTCTGGTATGTCCTGAGCAAGAAAAAAAATATTCATAACTACGTCATGTGATAAAATTTTACCTTTCAGCGATGTCCTGGACATTAGTCTGAAAGACGAGACAGCAAACAACTGATTACTCTCCTGGGCATCAACATAGTTCAGTAATTTATGACCATTATCATGATGCTGTTATTTGAGCACAAGTTCCTCTATTCTTCTAAAATCTTCCCACAGTGATTCCCAGTCATCCCTGAACCCCCCCCACACACACACCCCCCGCCCTCACCGCCAGCTGTGCATCTGGAGTGTGCGTCAGCATGTGCACCAGACGTGAGCGGGTTTGCGACAAGTTCGCCAGAGCCTGGTTCCAGTGGGCTCTCTGTGTGAGGAGACACTGCTCCACCCGCTCCTCCTCTCTCTGCACCTCCTCCAGGAGACGCTGCTCCTCCTCTTCCAGGGCTTCACGCGCTGCGCTGACCTGAGCCAGTACCTGCTCCCTCGCCCTGCTCGCTGCTCCCTAAAACAAGAGAAAAAGAAATGTTGGGAGGAGGAAACACTAGAGCACTGGGTCCCAACATTTTTAACCCGTGAACCCCAAGTACAAGGAAACATAGACTTATGACCCCTGTGACCACAGAAACATATTGGTTTGGTGACTTGACTCTGAAGGTAGTATTTGTTTTCCTTCTACAAAGCTTCTGTTGTTTTCTCGTGGTCTAGTTGTCTCTGTTACCTGAACTACACATGCATGACCTGTATCTCTGACCACTGTAGACCCATTATGTTAGGAGAGGTTAATAAATATGGGTGCAGTGAAAGGGGTGCTTTTCTGCAGTCGTTGCTTTTGTTGCATGGTGGTGACAAACTAAATCAGAAAGTTCTAGAACAAATGCTTTTTTTCCCTTACTCATCAATTTACAATTGCAAGGTCGTCTATTAAAAAAGCTACCAACCTCCTATATTCTCCTCTCTTAGTGCTCTAGTTGTGCTGAGATTAGTCCAATAATTGATTAGATGATTACCTTATTTATCAAACATTGACTGATTCCAGCTATTTAAATGTACTGCTTTTCTCAGCTTTGTATCATTGTAAACTGATTCTCTTTGTATTTTGGAACAGCTGGTCAGACATTTAAAATCATCTGAAGATGTCACCTTGGGCTCTGATAAATTGTGATGGAATTTTCCTACTATTCTCTAATGTTTTAAACAGTTTACAATACATTTAATAATCAGAGGAAACGGTGGAGAGATTAACTGGTAGTGAAAATAATCCTTAGTAGCAGCTTTAATGCAAAGAGACTTGCACACTGTACATGTGATAAAGTGTGTCGTTATTAGGTTTGGCACTATGTCTATGTGATTACTCAGTGTGTGGTTGAGTGGGTGGGGAACAGAGGTATTTCTCACCTGAAGCTTTTGCTCTTTGGCTGTCAGTGTCTGGTCGATAAACTTTTCAATCCTCAGCGCCTGCAGCTGTATTTTCTCACACACATCCACCAGTTGATTCTGGTGGGGGAAAAAAACATCCCGCACAAACACACACACACACACACACACACTGCTGTTTTTGAACAAGCACATCACAACACCAGCACATCACCGGCTGGTGACGCAACAAGAAAATCCTGTCTTTTCAAATTCCATGCAGAGGAATCAGGGAAGAGAAGAAACTACATGCAAACTGTGGCACACCCAGGAAAGAATGATGAAGTTAGTTATTAAGTTGTCAAATATGTGAAAGCAGTTTCTACACATTATCAGCCAGTGCTCGACTTCATACCAGCTGCCATCCTTGATACAGTGACTGAAAATGGGCAAATCCATATTTTCTCATGTTTAGCATGCAAAATATTCCATATAAGAAACTTAAGTGAGAAACAGAAGGAAAGTTTTTCCAGTAGATGAGGTACATGGTGAAATAAATGATAATATCTGGTAAATTATGAGGCAAATAAAGAAGTTAGATGGCAACCCCATGCACATAAAGTGAAAGTACCTGGGCTACTTTTAACGCTGCAGTAAACAAACCTACCTTGTGATTTCCAGAGTTTAAGACAAACAGTATTTTGCCACAGCAAAGTCAACACAATAAGCAAACAGCTTTGAGAGTACACTACATGAACCGCCCCGCACACTCACCCTGACTGCGGTAACTCTGGTGGCCAGAGGGGTCACAGTGTGTCCGTGGCAGGAGCCCACTATGGCGCAGTGAGAGCAAATGAGTTTCTGCTCGGTGCCGCAGAACCAGTCCAGCTCAGACTCATGTTCCACACAGAGCTCACATTCGCCAGAGAAGATCCCGGACTCGGTGTCGGAGGTGGTCGCAGTCGGTGAGGCCGGTCCACCGCCGCCGCAGGAGCTCGGCACGGCGGCGTCCCCCGCCTCCTTCACGCCACCGCTCAACACGGAAAAAATAGGCTGTTCACAATCCATTTTCCTGCTTTTCACGGCGTTTAAAGTCTCCTCCGGTTCACTCGACAGAGGCACGCATGTTAACTCGCAAGTTATCAGCTCCCCTGACATGGCACAGAATAACGCAACAGGTGCACCGGCAGAGCAGGAGTCGCACCTACACGGGACAACGCTGTAACACAGGTGTAACAGGTGAGCGGAACACGGAAGTAACACGGACATAAGAGGTCAGAGCTGAGAAAAAAAAATAAGGGTTTCTGCTGTGCTGGTTTACTGTTGTTTGATTTGGGCGTCAGCTGATAACCGTTTTTCAAGTCTCTCAGTCAAGCCACATAACAGACTAAAATACAGAGTTTGTAATAGACTACTTCAGTTAAAGTAGGTTATTATAAACCCTTTAAATTTAATTACTTACTCGTAATTAAAACTAGGTTTCATTGGGAAATATTTATTATTTCACTGAGTCAGCATTTATCTATATTTAATTAGCAGGTTAAGATTTGTTATGGAATAGACTACATAAAATGGACACATACATTTGGGTTCGAGGATATCTGCACTTTTGGATCTGTTCCACCTCACTCTTATATTAAAGCAGATTCCAACTCCTCAGTCATGAATGTGCCTGTAAATTATATAGATTGGGCTTTTACTGTGAAATTAGTCTGACTGAGATCAATGTTATTATATTATATCACAGTTATATGTAAAACCAGATTCTTCTCATCAGACAAAAGTCTTCAAATATTAACAACTTTTAACTCCTCCTTTTGTTAATGATTACTTTTTGACGCCATGTCATTACTTGAGACAACAGGATTTTGTAAAATATTTGATATGACAGTAATATTTTCTTATCAACATTTGTGTGAAACAAACTATTCTCCTAAATGAGGGCTCTTTTACTAACGTCATGCTGACTCATGAGCAGGTGCATGTGTTTATGTGAGGCATTGTAAAGTGATTTACACTTTTCAGTTTGGAGTTTCATTCATGTTTTTTTAGATACAGTTGCGAGAAGAGTTTAATTAAAATTTCCAGGGTGGATAGGTGTGATAGTTTCATCACGAGTATACCCAGGGATCTGTGGTGCGGCCACACCTCAGAGACAGTTCTGTTTAGCAATAGTGAGCAACACCCAGTGTCTGGAAAAGCTCTTAACTCCAGAGAGACCAACCTCCAGGAAGACCACATGTATTTATGAAAGATGCTCTGCCGTTATAAACAGCCAGGCCCATTTACTGGAAATGTCAGGTGTAAAGTGGAGGTGTTGGTGTGTCAAGTGTGGCATTCCAACAAATGTTTTTATGTGTTAAGCAACACCAGGTACAAAAATAATCTGTTGATAATGGTAAATTAGCACAACTGTTACAGTGAGATAATGAAATATAAAACTACAAATACAGATATCCCATGGAAACTAAACTGCTTTGTATCCTCTTTGAACCCTTTTCTATCCCCAACCCCCCTCAACCTAATCTAAAATCAAAGCCTTCACGTTGAAACTGCAAGTTTGAGGGGAAAACAGATCAAATCTCAAAAAATTCAAACAAGCACGAGAAACAACACCTTTTCCACTCCTCCCACCTCCACGTCTGTGTGTAACTGGATAGGAGTGACTGACTCAGGAGTATCATGCCGTGGGTGGGTTTCTGCACAGTTAACTTTGAGACCAGCAGAGGCACAGGGATACTATTGTTACATCAGCATAATAGGCTGTTTTGTAAAAGGTAAAACTAGTAAACACAAGAGATATAGTAGAGGTGTTCAGATCCTGTATCAAACAAGAGTTTTCTGTGTTTGTGTTCAGAGGAAAGATTTGAACATGTGAATGCTATTCTTTCTCTCTTATTACAAGGTTAAAATGTTCCTTACCTGAGCTCCTGCTTGTGGTGCATTTTTATTGTCTTGAAAAGTTGTTAAAAAATGACAATGGACAAATTTTTAGCTGTTCATTATGGGGTGTAAAAAAACATGAACATCCTTTTAAACTAGATGTAGCTCAATTAACTGAAACAGTACTCTTTTTGAATGATACACTGACCTGCATCCAGTTCTTCACCCCTTTGATACACATAAATTAGTTTAATAAAGACAATAAACTGGTGAGGAGGTGAGCTGTAGTTGTGTCGACTGCTACCTTCTGTAATACAGCTCCTGATCTCCAGAGGGTGCTCAGTCACCTTATTAACTGACCCATGAAGTCATTCTCATCCCTGAACAGATGTACAGGGATTTGAACTCAACATGCAGGTGACCACATGACAGAAATCAGGCACTGAAGATTATTTAGGTTGATGAATGCACCTACCAAGCTGCCTTAACACTGACTTTCTTCAATGCCTCCATATTCAACCCAGTCTCACTCAGTGGCCCACCTGGATTCGTCCTGGTCCACCTGATGGCCAGTCCAACAACATTTGGCAACCACTGGACTAAATGAGCTGAAACTGTTTAAAGTAGTTCAAATGAGAGCTTCACTGATTTGGCGAGTAATCGATTAGTCAATTGACAGAAACATAATCAACTGTTATTTTGATGATTGATAAATTAAGTCAATTTTATTGTAATTTCAAACACTCCCCAGATTCTGCTTGTCATTTGTAAGGATCTCTCTTATGTAATATTCAATATGTTTTGTGTTTTGGACAGCTGGTCAAAACAAAACAACTTCATAAAACTCTTTGAGACATTTTTCACTGTCTATTGGTATTTTAGAGACAAATCGATCAATCAAGAAATAACTAGCAGATCAATTGATAAATGAAGTTATTATTGGTTGATTGATTAAAACTACGTCAGTAAATTGCTGCTTGTTGCTGTTTATTGCTGTCTTTGTGCTTCTGCAGCAGCCTCAGTGCAGAGCAGTAATACTGATGTAAACAGACTTACTCTGTCCTGGATCAAGACTAATTTCGCAGTAAACGTCATAAATCATTACGTCAAACACATCTGTTATTTCAACGGTTTGAATAAAGGACGATGATCCCACCCAGCTATCAAACATTTCGCGGGAAAATGGCTGGAAGTGGTCACGAGAGTGTAATGACGTATTAACTGAAACAGGCGGTTCTCGGAGATACTCGGTTTCTATTGGACGGCGTGGCCGGACGCCTGGTGGTAGGAAACGTAACGTCGCGTTTGATTGGACGTTGTGGTTAGCGGCTCGTCCCTCCCCGCCCCCAGCAGCTCGCTCGGCTTTCCTGCGCCAGCAGCGGTGTGTCACCGAAGCTGGGCTGCTGCCGGAGAGACCCGGAGTCAGGGCGAAAACCCAACCAGTTAACCCAAACTGGCATCGCAGCGGGGCTGAGGGGCTGCCCCGGCGAGTGTTAAACCTGAATAACGGTTAGGTTGGATCCCACGCCTCTCTCTGTCACCACCGCCCGTCCTCCTGATGTCGGACTTCAAGCTCGGGATCGTACGGCTCGGCCGTGTGGCCGGGAAGGTGAGCTGGATCCCAGGGCTGCCATGTGCGGCCGGGGGAGGGCCCGCGGGGATCACAAAAGGTGGTGGAAAAAATGTATTTAGCGATGACGAGTCGCTGCTAGTCTACCGCGGCAGTGGTTATCAAGCCCTCGCCGATGCGGGGGTAGTTCAGTTGTACCGTTTTTAGCCGCATTTGAGCGGATTAGAAAAGCCGGCCGTGCCGAGCCAGACTGGTTTTCAGTACCTCCGCCGCCACCGCACAGTCTCGCTAGGAAGCTAACGCTAACTAGCATGTAGCAGGTTACGTTAGCTGCTGGCTAACGATAAACGGTGAAATAATGTCGTAAAGGTATCCTTACTGGTGCTTTTTTGTCATTGCCGTAGTCAGGTAGTGTAGAAATATTGAGGACGGCTGTTCAGTTGTCGGCGGTTGGTCCTGTCACGTTAACGGTCGGTGGTTGAGTTAGCAGTGCTACGCTAGCTGTGTTATTTGGATTACACGCTGAAGTGTCTGCTAATGAGGAAGCCATCGCCATGCTCCGTGAACTGATTCTTTTGTGCAACGTGACAAAGCACCGGCAAGACAGCACACTACTCAACAGCTGTGCCCAAAAACTTTCATATTTATTTATTAAATTTTTGGTTAAAGTTACATAATTATAGCGACGTTAAACTACGACTCAGTGTTGGTCAAGAAATGCTCCTGACTGCTGGTGTCACAAGACTCTCACGCTCCGGTTTAACGGTTCACATCGTTTTGTTTGCCCACCTGCTGAGTGACAGGGCTCCTGGGCTCCAGTCAGCAGCCACACAACAAATTTGCATGATGTCACTCCGGTGGTTTACATCTACACAATAGTCTGGCAGTCGAGACAAAGTGTCACATTGCACGTTTCGACCTTTTTGGTATGTGGACAACACCACACATGAGTTGTACCCTGTTCTGTGAAGCGTGGTGCTACTATGTTGGTATCTTGTCACGTGTATCTGTAAGTCCCACCTACTAACAAAGAGCTCAGGTAGCTCTTCAATGTTTCAAATTAATTGCTCCTATTAATAGATGTGTTGCACCTTCATTCCAGATGTGGTTAATGTACGAATTTGAGATGAAACATACAGTTTGATTGGTTGGTTGTCAAGCAAGTTTTCCTTTTGTTGATATGGAAATTCATGATGCTTAAAAGAGATTCCTTCTTGTTATGTGGATTGTAGATATCATGTGCAGAGCAAATTCCCAAATAGGACTTTGAAGATATCCTTAGCTGCTTGGGGTTGTTGCCCCAGTCTTTTGCAGCTGAACTCAAAGTTGTGGGTAACTTTTAAATAATTTATGAGAAGGTGGACATATAGCTAGCATTATGCTATTTGATGAGTTTATAGGGCACTGCTCTCACATTTTTCTCCCTTTTGGGCTCCCTCTAAGTGTTCTCAAAATGTTTGTTTCAGTGAGCTAGCATTTTGCTAAAGAAACCATGAAAACATAGCATGACATAACATGAAAATAATGTATTTTCTCACAATTTTCTCATTACAGACAAAATACACATTGATTGATGAGCAGGACATACCGCTTGTGGAAAACTATGCCTTTGAGGTATTTGTAAATTATGTTTATTATGTTTATCAGACGTTTTACTCTTACCACTTTTCTGATAGTGCCAATATGAAACCATCACATTGTTCCATTTCCAGGCGCGCATGGAGGTAGATGCGGATGGCAATGGAGCTAAGATCTTTGCCTATGCTTTTGACATTGGCAAAGGCCGCTGGGCAGGAAGGCCATTACATGAGCTGCTCTGGTAAGTAATTTGTTCATTACATCAAGTGTAGAATTATTTCTCTTTTTCCACATTGGAACATCTGGAGTCAACTCTCTGTGCTGGCAGGCATCCTTAATGTGGAATTGTCCTTGACGGGACCTGCTGATAGTAATCAACCTTGAAGTTAATTGTCTGTATCCAGATGTTTTATTATTGTTTCTGCTGTTTGTTAAAACTGTAAGATGGGTGCTGTGCTGTGAGGTTACAGCAATAAGTAAGACCTTAAACAACATATCTTTATCTTAATGCAAAAGATTTTGAGTTTTTACCAGTGTATGCTGGTGCGCTGTAGCAGACCTGACCTCTGCCTTCTGAGATCATGTTATTGCAAATATCAATAAAGCTTCTTTAAAAGTCATTCTCCTCTTTTCACTTAACAAGACTGAGATGTTCTGGAAAGAAGTAAACAAGTAACCAACATAGGCATCCTTGAGGTTAACCAGCTACAACAATGAGTAACGTTACTGACTTAATGAGCTGTAGGTATTTTGTAAGCTGTGGACTGACAGTCTGGCTAACTTATGATCTGGATACATGTCTTACCCAGGGAGAAGCACAGAGGAGGCATCGCACCTAGTTTTCAAGTCATCCACATTAACTCTGTGACAGTGGACAACCGGCTAGACAACCTGCGACTGGTGCCAGTGGGCTGGAGCCCCAAACCGGAGGAGATCTCTAGCAAGCAAAGGTAAGACCACAGCTACACTAGTGCTACTGTAATAATGGCTGAATTCTGTGGCATTGTAGGAATGTAGATCATTGCACAAGAATGAAGTTTTGTCTATAAATGAAGCTAGGCTAATTTAATAAAGCTCTAGTCCGGCCTGTGTCAGAGCAAAACAGATATGTGCATTGCTCAGAAAATCATGTTTCTTTTTGTATCCTCTCACTTGCTCAGAGAGCAGTCTCTGTACTGGCTGGCCATCCAGCAGGTGCCAGCTGACCCTGTGGAGGAGCAGTATTTGGAGCTGAGCCGCACACGCTACTACAACGCTAACGGGGAGCTGGTGGAGGAAGAGGAGTGCTCCTGCACCTACTATGAGTGTCATTACCCTCCTTGTTCACTCATTGAGAGGAGGGTATGTACTGTAACTGGCATTACTGTCAAAACTTGTATGATTTTCAAGTAGCATTTCAATTCAAGTGATAGGCAAATCAAAGGTTTTTAGACCTGACCTTCTAGATCCAATCCCACGTTTTGTCTGGTGAAATTCTTACCTGGGATCACAGCAACAAAGCATTTCACAGTCTGGCCCTTCAAACCCAAAAAATGACCTTGCTCCTTGTCTTTCCACAGCTGCGGGAGTTCAACATCTGCGGCCGCTGCCAGGTGGCGCGTTACTGCGGCTCCCAGTGCCAGCAGAGGGACTGGCCCGCCCACAAGAAGCAGTGTCGCGAACGCAAGCGGGTGCTGGCCCTGGAGTCAGAGCCCGAACGATGATCAGCCTCCATCCTCGCCTGGGAGAGGATGAGGGAGAATTGGGGGGAACAGGGTTTGACTTGTGGGAGGGGAGCGGGGATGAAGCGCAAAACAGAGGGAAAATTGCTGACGAGAGACTAACGACTGAGGACAATGTTGGTTGCTTGATTGTTTGATGGATTCAGGGGGGAAGAGAAGATGGAGGAGGGGGAAGAAGAATAAAGCAAAAAGACATCTGCCACTTCCCAGAACTGGTAGTTCTCCATAGCTTGCTTTTCATGTGGATGACGGGGAAAGGTATTATTCTTTTTTTTTTTTTTCTTTTTCTTTTTTTTTTTGTTTGTTTGTTTGTTTGTTTTATGTCTTTCTCGAGGAGGGAGACCCTCGAGCTCTACCTGCTGCTATGGTTTTGTATGTGAGGGGGGGAAAAGTAGTCTTGTTGATGAACTGGACAAGCTTCTTTGGACCACGGTCGGAACGCGGGACAGTCGTCGTCATCCACTTTTGTTCCTCCACCCAGCCACTGGGTGTGGTGACGTCTGTGCAAACGGGGGACCCAGGGGCTACAGTACCCGTCGTTCAGCTGGTACAATGGGACATGGACCTTTTCACTGTATCGCTCCCTTCTCTGACCTCTCTGGTGCGCACGGCTGCCGTCTTCACGGTCATCGAGACCTTAGCCCCGCCTCCCTGTCTGTTGTACTCACCACGCAGCCAACCACGACACACATCAGATAGATTTCACTGATTGAATCACACTACCAGTATTGAGTGTGGGTGTGTGTGTGTGTGTGTGTGTGTGTGCGTGCGCGTATGTGTGTATGCTTGTGTACGTATGTGTGTGTGCTGCCAATATACTGAAGGACAATGAAATGGTCGACATAGGTTATGGGCCGGACTAATGTACGTCTGTTGTCTTCTTAAAGGGGCCATATTACACAATTTTAAATTTCATATTTAATCATTAACTGGTGGGTTAAAATATTTTCACTGTTCTATAATAAAGTAGCTGCCAAATAAAGGCTGTAATTTTTTCTAGAGGTTTTCTTGACCCATTTTTTTTTTTTTTTAAATCAGTTTGATTGGACTTGTTTTGGTGTTAAGGATGTGGTACAAAGTTTTTAAATGCCCTAAATAACTGGATTTATTACAGTAAAATCTGCATTTTCAAGGTTCTCCAGTTACTGTTTAAAAAGCCGGTCCTGGTGTTACTTGGTACTTTGTCGGACCTTTTCCATGATTACAAAATTTCAAAAAACTGCTCACTTGTGATCACAAAATGGTTATCTCATGTTCTCAAGACGAAGTATCCCTGTCAAAAGTTGTCAGATGATGACACAGAAACAAAAGTGGAAGAAATAATCTTTACCAAAGTCTGTTATCATCATCTGTGGTTTGGCATTTATTATCATCTGGTATGAATCCCTCCAGTCAGTCTTACTTTGCTGGTTTTTAAACACACACCTGTCTGTCTTCAACGGTATTTTTACATCTGCAGGGTTATGGTATGCGTGTGTGTGGGTCGGGGTGGGGGTGGGGGGGAGTACTCGATTTCTCATGTGAGAGTTTGCTCTAAGGGTTATTTTTTTGAAGAAATTCTATCAATGGAGCTATATTTATTTAAAACATTTGATTGTGAAACATGTATTTTGTCCTGGTGATATTTGAAGGCAAACATAATGACAAGTGGACAATGTGGGGACCTTTTATGTCGCATCTTTTTTTTTGTTTTGTTTTTTTGGACGGGGAGAGGGACTGAACATTTTATCCCCGTTACTTCTTTCCTGATCCTGAATGAACGAATAAATGAGTCCTCCTCGTTGTCGCCCCTCCAGATTTTCCACTAAAACACTGCACACCATTATTGTCACTAAAATCTTCCACGTGAGAGACGTCTTGGAGTGTAAAACTTGAATTCCTCCCCCTTAAACGTTTTATTTTGGAGAGTGGTTTTATGAACAGAACTATTTCCTGCTATTTTTTTTTTCCTTTCTAGGACATGGAAGTCCAAGCAAAATTGTTCTGTGTCAGATTTATCCTCAATCGCCTGCCTTCCTTGTATTACCTACAATGCACACCTGCTTAAAACATGTCCTTTTGTGTCTTAGGTGAGGAGTCCAGACACTTAAATTCGCATGTAAATTCACAGATATACATGCGACTTGTTGATTGTTTCTTTTGTATGTGTGTGTGTGTGTGTGTGTGTGTGTGGGTGAACAGGTTTTCAGCACTGCACTAAGATTTGGCTCCCATGTTAGCGTTATTTGTCATAGATGGGTTGAAGGGAGGGGTGTGATTTGGACAGAGTGTACAGATTGTGTCTGAAATCTTTTTGTTTTGTAAGAATATAAGCATTAATCACCTAGAAATAAAGAGCTACAATATGTGAATGGAAGAACAGTTGGGGATAACTGACAGTTGCTTTTCCAATGTAAAATGATAATAAATAAAATGAACCTCATTTGTTGGGAGTTGAGTGAGTAATGCTGAGTGTAGGATGCTCTTACATCTTTGAATGTTACATTGCGGCTTGCATTGCAGCTCTGTCACCATTAGTGTGAGAGTAGGTGAATGAGATCTACTGTAACAGAAGTATAGGAAGTAAAATAGGGAAACAGTTTTTTACAAATTGTTGGCATGTGGGTAATGTTTTAG
Organism: Lates calcarifer; assembly: GCF_001640805.2. Lineage (NCBI taxonomy): Eukaryota > Metazoa > Chordata > Actinopteri > Centropomidae > Lates > Lates calcarifer. Next base: position 11,731,775 of record NC_066841.1, on the reverse strand, counting down.
TCACAGGCAGAAGACCACATGGAAGATGCTTAATTTTTTATGAAAGTTAGTTTAAAAAACTAATCAATTTATCCAGCCTGAAGAGTCTAAGATGTCCTGGGAGAGATTTTGAGTTATCCAGGACAGGAGTATCCATGATCTCACTCCATCTAAATGAATCAGCATCAGGAGAAAGTTTTACAGATGTGATATTTTTACAGTCCACTCCAGGCCATAAGTATTTGGACGGTTACACATTTTTTGTTCGTCAGTCTCTGTCCATCACATTCAATCTGAGACCAGATCAGAGTAATAATCTAGTGGATACTAGATTAAAGTGCCAAGTTTCAGCTTCAATCTGAGTGAATTTTCTTCAGTATAGAAACAGTGTGGGAGACACAGTCCTTTTAACACATTGTGCCCAAATCGCAAGGTTTCTTGGTTCATGTCTGTGTTCATGCACATAAGAGCTCACATTGATTCAGAGCTGAGAGTTGATGTTGGGGTGGAGCTGTCTATCAAAGTGAGGAGTAAAGAGGTAGCAACACAAGTGAGGAGGATAATCAAACTTTTAAAAAGGACATTTAAGTGTTCATTAATGTGCAGTATTTATATGCAGCAATTATAACTTCTCTTATAAATACAAATATTACTACACCTGTGTTTTACTAGATTCTCATCTATTATCTTTTCATGCACCAGTTTTCCACTGACTGAATATTACCCATGAATGTTAAGTCTGTTGCTAGAATCATTAGGAAATCACAACAAAGAAGTGAGATATAAGGTAAACTGTGATATCAGCTTGTTATGGCTCTGCAAAATTCAGAGTCTGATTCTTTATAAGTTGTTTTTTGATGAGAAAAAGCAGCTAAATGTGGCATTTATACTGCTCTTGGCCTCAGTCCAATCAGTCTCTGATGGCCTGCCACACGACAGAACATCACAACAGTCACTCAAGAGAAACAAGATTATTTTAATGTAACTTAACAATAACAGAACTTAAGTGTTGATATACAAAATTAACTGAATTTGCATGCTGTGATAATCGTTAATAAATCTAATTTACCAAACCAAATGAGATGATGATATGAGAGTTGCCTGTAAATTATAAATCTAAGTGTGTGGAGATGACGTTACCCGAGACTTCTGGCCTGCTGGTTTAGGACCCGAGGCTGAGGCCAAACACACTGCTGTAGGAAACTTGATATTTGATCTCCCACTTACACCACATTCACCAGGCTGCTCAGTCAGATCATTTCCTCCATCACTGCCTCCCTCTGATTTGATGGTGACTTGCTTGTTGTCCACTAATGCTGCCATTAAAACTAAAGCACCATCCAGTCAGTTGGTGAACTCTCAAAGCTGATATTAATGACCAGGTCCTTCATTGTGGCGCCTGGTGCCAGACTGCTGTTTGGGACCTTCTTGTTTACTACACAGTGCTGCAACAGAACCAACCTCTGAATCACAATATGTTACTGTTTTTACCTTGTGTTAATAATAAGAAAGGTCAATTTCTCAGGAGTGTTCAAGCATTAGTTTTGGTACTGCACTGTTTCAGTTAATCTGAGGGTTGTGTAGTTGCAACACAACATGGATTCTGTATGTGTGTGTGTGTGTGTGTGTGTGTGTGTGTGTAGAAATGTAGCTTGCATGACAGAGAAAAATGCACTGTAAATATGTCAAAAGGCTCATCAATTTAAAACATATTAAATCTTTCTTTCACTCTGGTTTTGTGCTGTTAATCACTTTTATTTCTGTCTTACCCATCATTTCTTTTTTCTCTTGTATTTAATAAGTAACAGATGTTCAGCTGCTCTGCTGGTAACTTTAGCCTCAGTGTTGATACTTGTGTCTCAGCGGTAGTTGGATTCTCTCCAGCTGTCTCTTAATTCTTCTCCTTCTTCTTGTGCATCTCCAGTCCTCAGCAGGGCCATCTCCGCCTCTTTGAGATTGCAGTGGTGTCGAAGTTCAACGGAGGGGTCAAGGAGGTCAGCAGGGTGTGCGGTCGTAGCAGGCCTGAAGTCTCCAAATGGCATTTAACAGACAAAGACAAGTTACTATGATGGCTTTATTTAAGCACCAGCTTTCGTGTGTTAATCTGTTCACTGGGTCCTAAACCTGAATCTGCTGTAGTTACCAGTTACAGATTAATGTTAATTTACAGGTGTGTGAATAATAAACAGATGTCCTCCCAAGTCTAATGTGTGTAATGTCCTGAAAATGTAAATTTGAGGCTGAGACTGTGATGGGGGGGTAAGTGGTGTTGTAGACCTCCTGATCTGATGAGGCATGGCTTCTTACTTTGAGGGGTTGGCCCTGGTTGTTTAAACAACCATTAAACAAATCCTTGGCTCAACACAGAAGGGCCAACTCCTCAAGTCAAAGACTCAGCAGTTTACCATCACCTGAAGGAAAAGAGACACTCCTTGGAGGACAATGTGCATATTTCAGATAGTGAAGACAGACGGTTTAAAAGAGGAGTGAGGGAGGCCAAAGGTTGCCTTCGATTCAACTTATCTTGGATTTACCATGCTTAGTTCTTTATTTGTTTTTTCAGTTTGGTCTAAATCTTTATGTTTTTTCCTATAACTTTAAATTTTACTGGTTAAAATCTAAATAATCTTTCATAACATTTATATTTACATTTATATGTGTATTATGTATATTTTATATATTTTCCTGTTTATATGAAACAAATGTGTATCAGAATTATTTATCACTTACATAACTTGGCATTTTTGTTTATGTCTAACACGGCCAGTATAATCTGTTTTTTTTTTTAAATCTACTTTTACTTTATTACTGATCTACTTTGAAGTATGTTTGTTTTGTTGTCTGTTGCAGTACCTCCTCCTCACCATTGGGTGTCGCCAGCGCTCACACAAAACGCTGCTCTTCTCTTATTCTGTGTTTTTGTTGGTTTGCAGCACGGAAATTTTATAACAGCAGAGTTATGTGTACAGTCTCAGGCAGTGTTATTTCCCATCTAAGACTCTAACCTCCAGCTCCACAGCAGCAGACAACATGGTGAATCTCGGTCTCACCAAGGTGGACGATGCGCTGGCGGCAAAACACCCGGTGGGTTTTTATTTCGCACCTTTTTCCTCGTCTCTGCAGTCTGCTGATCTCTGGAGGACACTGAGTCAAACTAACTGATACACACACTGTATCAGCTTTGTCATGTGCTGGATGTTAAACAGCGTATAAATGTTTAGGAGGAACTGTCATGTAGTAACAGCTGTTCTTTGTAATTAGCTTCTCTGTGTGTGTCTCAGGGTTTAGGGAGTTACGCTGCCTGCCAGTCTCATGCCTTCATGAAGGGGACTGGGACCTTTGTACTTGGTAAGTGATGTTTAACATCCCAAACTGTCCCATGCTCACCATCCACCACACTAGAAGTTACAGTGTATTGCCATTTATGATTGTATTATTATCATAGATATATCAGATATTTTAAAAAGTACACCAAACTGAGTCATTTTTATTTTAGACTCCTCTTGCCAGTGCCTCTAAATCCCTGATCTGACAAATCTTCACTCAATTTTTCTGAGCTAATGTCTCCATGTCCACAGTCAAACACTGAGGACAGTGGACCAAAATAAATAATGTTTTGTCAGCAGTTTCAACTACTGACAAAACATTATTTTGACCAGTGTATACCACAGGAGGGAGCTGTGCTCTGCAAATGCTTCTTGTATCAACAAAGTAACAACAGCACAGAGTGATGATGATTGTATTATTATGTTAGATTTATTTTTTTTAAAAGTGCATTAATACGTATTGAAAATATGCAAGATCTCTGGCTAGTTTTACATGATGAACTTCAGACCGTATAGTACTTAAACAGATATTGATATATGCAGGACATTAGGAATAGAAATAATAGTTTTTCCATGTTGCTATTTATTATCACAGCGTCCTCACAGTGAATATTGGAGGTAGTAACCTCTGAAATTGCTGTCATAACCCTCTATTTACTGTGTGGGATTTTTTAAAAATAGAAATCAGCAACATATATAAGATATGAGGAATTTCCATCCAACTTGGTTTCTCTGCCATAGTTTGTAACTTAAAAGGAGGGTATACACACAAGGCTACTGAGTTGATGAGAGTCAGTGATGAGAGTAATGCCTGCAGACTGACTCCAAACTACAGTGGATAATAATTTGATCCCAGTCTCATCAGGTCTAAAGAAATAAATAGATAAATAATAAATTTGCAGGCAAAGAACTGCAGGTGTAAGAGGACACTTGCACTTGCAAGACTGCAGACTTGGAGCTATGAAAATGAGTGTTGCAGATATTGAATGAGTTATAGAACATTCATCCCGGCTGCAGGATGTGTCACTGAAACAGCCATTCAGGATTCAATGAGGCGTCAATGCACCAGATGTGTCGTGTGCTATGTTTGTAGGTGCTGTCGGGTTTTTTGCCCTTCAGAGGGTTTTACAGAAGAAGCTTCCTTATCCTCTTCAGTGGAGCCTGCTTGTTTCAATAGGTGAGAAGTGAAACGTGGGGTTCAAGTAAGAGACAAAACTGTATTTGCTCTTGAATATAAAAGAGTTATCAGTGCCGTCTCTGCAGCCTCAGTAAGCCTCCCTCTCTCCTCTCTCAGTGGCGTCGTCAGTGGGCAGTTATGCAGTGACTCGATGGGAAACACAGAAATGCTCAGACCTCTGGTTGCTACTAGAAACAGGAAAAGTGCCGGACAGATCGCCACCACAGGGTGAGTACAGTGAGCTGCTGCAGACCTACTCGCCTCTCTTCATGGCTCGTACCGGAAAATTATGGCTGTGGATTTTTTAAATAGTAGTACTGGTTTTTAGATAAAAGCGTAAAATTAAAATTTTCTGAGAACCTTTATCAACATTTTTGTAGACTTTTATGCCTAATATTTACCTTTCTCTGTGTTTCTTTCAGTACCTAAAACAGAGGAATCAGAGGGATCAGGGAAGACAAAATATGGTGATATAATGGAATGAACATAATTATGAATAAACATGTTTATCTTCTGTAAATAACTGCACCCCTTCATAAAATATTCTACACTGGAGATGTCCAGATAAGCTCTTTATCAGTTATTTCCAGAGTTTGTGTGAAGCTTTTGAATTCCATAACAGCATTAACATTTGGGATACTCAGATGACTTTCCTGAATCAGAGGTCAGGAATTAATTTGGGTTTTTATGAGGAATCAGATGTTAAGCTTATGATCCGGTGTTATTATTTGGACGTGTTTGTGTGACATGCAACAGAATTACTGCTGCACTGCCAAAACCAGACATTAGTTGTCACTGTATACCTCATGGGGATTTGCAGAGCTGCGTGTGTCAGACCCTTGTGGGTGAACAGACCCAGTAAATGACTAGTTTCTTTTTTCAAGTGTACGATCTAAATTACACTTGATATTTTTAATCCTGTATGCCTTGGACTACAGAGAGCAATGACTCATGCTTTTAAATAAATAAATATTCTTAGCTATTAAATAAAAGTCTCAGGGCAGCAGTGTAATCCACATGAAATCATTTACTGTTGTTGCTCTCAGCTGTTGCGTGTTTACTCACCCGTCTTCAGTCCAGTGATGCTTTAATGAGGCTTGTATTATCTCAAGATGTTAATCCTGTTTGGATTTATTGCAATGTTGCATCTGTGGAAAAAAAAACATAAATTTAATGAGATTAGAGTTTAATTTAGATGTGATGGCAGCATGACCAATAGATTAGGAAAGTGAAGAGGTGAGAGAGAACATATAGAAGTCATTGTTAATTCAGCATTTGCAATTTTCTATGAGGAAATTGTCACTGGATTGACTCAGAAGAGGAAGCACTTTTAGCGAGAATTTAAACTGATGTTTCTCTCATTTTGACTGTGTTTCAGGGGGTTTCAGATCCTCATTCTGCTAATGGCTGCCTTTTATATTATTAATGTGTGGAAAACAATTTCTGTTTTTGTCCTTTTTAAAAAAAATTATTTTAAGGATAGTTGCCTTTTTTTCCCCCCTAAAGTATACAGTACAATAAAGATACGACAAAGCAACATTGTCACACTGGACGTGTATGCTGTATTTTTAAACACAGCCAGAGTATGAATGCACTTATTGTAAGCTGCTTTGGACAAAAGCATGTGTCAAATGAATGCAATGTAATATATTTTGTCAGTAATAATGCCAAGAAACAACACAATAATCCATCCTCCCTTCATCTACATGCACAAAGACGCCCACATGTTTGTGTTTTTGACCAAACAAAGAGGGAAAATAGGACAAAGAGAATGACTCCTGTACAGCTATCAGTGTGGACCAGCTGCTCCAGTCTAAACACATACTGCCATGATCAAACTTCATGTCAAAAATATTAAATCTAACTTAAAATCATTCTCATATTTTCAAGACACACACCACCTCATCTAAACAACCACAGATATTACATACGTTTCCAAGTCCATATCATTGTTAATGCCTGTGGCATCAGAGGCAGAGGGCTTGCACCAGCATGTTGGATGCCTCCCTCTGCCTAAATTGGTTTCGACTGAGCAAATATAAGCCCACAAAATTCCCAAAATATAAGCAGTATATTCGCATGCTGCTCTGTAAGTCACACGTGATAACCAGCTACATACAGAGTGTGACGGGAGGGGAATACTGCTGATCCTGCCACAACAAACACCCAGATTCAAATGTATTACCATATTGAACGTCTGCCATCCTTGTAAAAAAAAAAGTAGCAGCACTCGTCCCCCTGCATAAAGACAGATCAGTTGTATGTGATTTGCATATGCAGAGAATGAAGGTCTTAATGCGTGTAAATGAGATCTGTCATGTTTAACTTTTTGAATCAACATGTGAAAATCTCTAAAGCTACAAACATGTCAATCCTGTGCAGAATTATTTTGTGGTGGCAAATGTGTCCACAAAAGAAAAAGGTGATTATGATCATGTTCTGTTGTTTGCATAGCTGAACTAGTTTGCACAATAAGGTTAGTAACATAAATTCTGCACCATGCAGTGCAGGCCATTGAAACAATGGAGTCTTTCAAGCACATTTTAACACCTCAAGTGAGTGAAGCGACCAAAGTCCAGGCAGTTTTTTTTTTTTTTTCATTCATGGAGAACGAGCCAAAGAAAATTCTGAGAGCTGAAAAACACAAGCTCACTCACTCAGAAAATGTTTGAGGCAGCAGAGGAGAAAACGCCTAGATGGGAGATTCTCATAGTAAAAGGCAATCTGAATAAAGGAAGATTTTGGCTTTGGTTTAATATTCCTTTTCCCCTCTTCCATCTCTGTGCAGTCTGATTCCATCCCCCACTGTTGCGTCCTCTCTCTCTGCGCTCTCGTCCTCCCACTGACTGTAATTCAAATCTGATTTAACACCTCCAAGATTTGAAGGTTTTGAAGTCTCTTTCTGTGCCTCTCTCAGTCCAAAAAAAACAGGCTTCATGAATTGAATAAGCTCTCAAATCCTTTGTCACATGCACACTGATACGGCTGAAGGAAAAGACTCAGAGAAACAGAGAGCAAACAGGAGATAATGAGGGAAAAGACTGGATATGAATTACATGACGGGACTGACCGACCAGTGGAGCTGAAGATCTGCCCAATAACTAAAACAAACAGCGGTATGGATGGACTGGCCCACTGAGATGCTTGGCAACCACTGGCATGGTTAATAAATCCCAAGGAGCGTGTGTGTGTGTGTGTGTGTGTGGGTTTGTGAGCTTGTTCTGTGCAGCAGCAGCAGCAGTGCAAGTGCGTGACAACATGAGAAAGAGGGATGAGGAGAGAGGGAGTGAGCGCTCAGTTGTCTGACTCTGTGATTCGAGTGATCGCACTGGGCCTAGCTGCAACTGGACAGTGAGTGTGTGTCTGTCTCCCCTTCCCTTCACTGTCTCCTCAGTTATATAAGGATCGAGCCTGAAATGCTGAAAAAGTCAAAAAAAAAAAAAAAAAAAAAAAAAAAGCCTGGTAATAAACACAATTTCCAACATTTCTGCAGCCCTAAGTGGAAAAACTAAACCCACTCCTGAGTAAAATCTATAAACTCTGAAACTGCATTATTGGATATTTGAGCATCTGATCTGTTGGAGCTGCTTTCTAGCCTGGAGTTATAATCAATTCCCCACAAATTAATGTGTTAACAAGGACAACTGGTGTGTGATTGATTGTCAGAGGGAGGGGGAGTGCATATGTTTGCCCTAAGGGGAGTTTATTGATTGCGTGTCCTGTCTTTCAGCCTCTTTACAGTGCATTTGATGAACATAATAGAGAAAATAACATGATTCAGTATCTGGTTTGACAGGAAAAATAACTGAGAATTACAGGGAGCCCTTTGTGACAGTATGACAGTATCTTCACTATTCATCTCATCTCATCTCTTGCACATGATGACAGGTTAAGAGTTCAAGTCTGGGCAGGACAGGGATAAACATGGGTCTGTGCAGGGCTCCGAGAGTTTCTCTGTGTGACTCATCGCTAAAGAAAGAGAAACAGAAAAAGTGTCACTGAAGTGCCAGAAATGTTTGCGATGTGTTCTGACTGTGTGAAAGTTGGATTTCAGGCTGTGTGCGGGGAGCGAGTGCAGCTTCTCAGCCTGACTGAGAGAGGATCTTGATATAAATTATATTACGTAATATCAAAATTGATGTGTGATGAAAGTGCCTTTTGAGGGGTAGAGAAACACAGCTGGCACTTTATTTTGATAGTCTTTGTTGTCACTTGATAGTAGCCTCATTTGGAGGTCAGGACTTTTCTGTAAAGTGTGACCAAATCAAAAATGAATGGTTGTTTATTGGAATAACATCCCATGAAATGCAAGGAAAAATACAGAGAAATATCTTAACCTTCAAACTCAGAGATCTTAGAGCCGTACAAGCAAGTCATCTATGAGCAAATATTTCCCATAGAAGATTATTCCATAGCATTATGAGCAATATTAGGCTTAAAAGCATGAGCATGTGTAAAATGCTAACTCTTAACTGCACAAGATGCATCATTTTCTATCAAATGTCATTGCACGTACATAAACATGTCAACTCTATAGACTACTCAGTTCAGTTGAGTTTTTTGAGAATGCCAGGGACGCATTGAACAGAGGTTTTTGTATTCATTATATTGTAATAAACATGCTTCACAATCATGCAGCTTTTACAAAGGATATATCATTGCCTTTCTTTCATAATCAATTGATAATACAGTGTATAAAATATCCTGGTGCAGAAAATTCAAGCAATCAGATAAAATGCTTCACAACAATATAAACTGAATCAGTTAAGGTATTAAAACTAAATTTTAATGCAGGATCCCTCTACAGGAGCAGGACTACATGATGGAGGACCCATCGGAGTTGATGTTGCTTCAGTGGTGCAAATTTCTAACAAATTTGAGATAAATTAGACTTGTAGACCCTGATGATGTGGAGTGAACCTGGGGATCTTGGGCCAGTGTGAGGGCGAATAATTACAGCAAACTCAGTCTGTCTCACTATATATGCTTATATCTGAGGATTGTCTTAAGACTTTCTTGAAATATTGTAAACCTTAAATCACAGAGTAAAAGGTTTAAGGTGAAACAAAAGTGTTCTGTTCCCCATGATGACTGTGTTGTGTTAGTGTGGGGGGCTGTAAGGTGATAGTTTACCCAGCTCTTTCTGATTAGGTGGGGGGCTGTATAATAATATCCAGGCTTTATGAATAACGTCTCAGCAGCATTAGCAATAACAAAAGCACAACTCAAACTGGAACCTATCTCAGGCCTGCACCAATGAGAGCCGAGCTCGTGCACACCGCGGCCAATGGCTGGTCCCGGGACGCTCGCGCACAGCCGTTTGAAGGGCGGTCCTCGACAGAAAAAGGAAAGTATGGATCAGAGAGCCGCGGAGTATCGGTGGAAGGTAGACTCACGAAACGGTAAAATATAAACAGATTTCAGGCTAAAATTCCGTTTTAAAGACATGTATGTTGCTGTTCAGTAAGCGAGAATTCCTTGTGTTACTCTCTATGTGCAGCTGTTTGTTTACATAGAGTTAGCCAACTTGTGTTGGTGTGTTTTTGATTGATTAGTCAGCGGAGATTATCAATACCTCCATGGCGTTGATAGCGACTGACCGGGGCTGCAAACTGAACGGGACTTCGGCGATTTACAGTCGAGTTGGGCCGAGAAAAGAAGCGTTTCAAGGCAAGACTGAGAGCTTTAAAACTGCCAAAATGCAGCCAAAAGAGACGGAGTATTCAACAGATGGCCTGCCCAAAGCTTTCCTCCACAGTCTGAGGACCCTGTTTGACATATTGGATGACGGTGGACGGGGCTATGTCCACATCTCGGAGATCGAGAGCCGCTGGCAGGGCGCGGACACCCAGGACCTGCCCGGCGGGGTGCTGAACTGCCTCAGGAGGGTCACCCCGCCGCATGGGTGCCTCACCTTTGAGCGGTTTGTTGCGGGGCTGCGGTACTCCATGCTCAACCCGGAGAACAGCTCACACTTCAAGGCCCATGCTGCCGTCCACCCGCAGCAGGCTCCGAAGCAACCCCAGAAACCCGCCCCACTGTCCGCGTGTGGCGTCGAGAGCCGGATCGAGAACAAGGTCCGTCCGCTGGGGCCGAGCAACGTGACCAACACCCAGCAGCACCGGGCGTCCTCACTCCAGAGCCGGGGCAGGCCGGAGGAGGGGCCCGGGTACCCCGCGTGTGGACCGGCGAGGTATGGCGCGGGTTTCGAGAGGTCCGGGCGGAGTTTGGAGCGGATTCCTGTCGCTCCGGAGGGAGGGTGTTACAGGGCCGACCCGGGCCATGCCACTAAACCGGCACAGCCCCAGCAGTGCCAGGTCAGGTCTATTGAGTCGCTTGCTCTGGAGTCACCGCAGCTCCAAGGACCAAGTAAGTGGCACCGTACAAACCATGGGTAAACAGTTCAAAATGTTGTGAGGGTGAGCGTATGAGGGGCTGGAGGGGACAGGGCAGTGAGTTTATTCATGTTTATCCTGTGAAATGTCAGGGAATAGTGAAAAAACCCATCACAGTCTCCCAAAACCCAAGATTGGTTTGTCTCACCAAAAGTTAAAGATATTGAATTTACAATGATGTCAAACAAAAAAAGCACATTTGCACATCTGAGAGGCTTTAAATGGATATTATTCTGTCATTTAAGGTGTATCATTTGCATTTGCTCCTGTTGCTACAGACTTGAAAGAAAAACAAAACTGTTATCTGGATACCAAAAAAGAAATGTGCTTGAGGATGTGAGTCAGAAAAGGAGCCACTGTGTCCCTTAATACCAACCAGCACACAGAACAGAACACACTTGAGACTAAATTCCCATGAGCAAGCCATTTGGCTGCATGCATAACTGAGCTGATATGTCCACTGCAGTCTTGCCAGCTTCGATCTCATATTATAATTTAATTGGGTGCAGTGAACTGTGTGGTAGACACAAGTGCACAATGTCTGCATAGTGCTTGCGTGTCAGTATTTGTCAGTGAGAAAGAGCCTTACAGAGTTAAAAATGGCAACTTTAAAAGGGAATCTTTGCCTTAATCTCAGAAGAGGTCAACAACAGTTATTGTTGAGTTTTGACAACATACTTCTCAGGTATCAGTATTATGTGATTAACATGTGTTTAACACAGCTTAAACAGGCCCCTGCTCCAAAGATGGGTGCCCAGTTGAATAATTACTGTTGTTAACCCCAGGTCAGGTCAGAGGTCATGTCAGAAATTCCTGCAGAGATTTATCCACATTGAGAGTCTGGCTCATGGAGGGAGGACAGAGTTATCCCTGCCATGGCTCTGTGACTGGGGAACAGGCGATGGTCAGTTGTATGCGTGTTCATGAGTTCACATTTTCTCTGGTGGGCCGGATGTAGGTTGGAGGAGCCGCTGTAGAGAAACTCCCAGTTTGCTTGCTCATTATCTCATTCGTACATACAGGCTCACTGTTGTTCCTCTTCCTCTCAGAATCATACGAGAGTCCTTTCACATGCTCTATCTCTTTCTTTCTCTCTCTTGTACACACACACACTCAACTGAAGTTCGTCGGGTTTGCCTGATCTCTATACAGCCAGGCCTGTCTGGAGCTATAAGACTGACACACTCACTCTCTCTCTCTGTTGAGCCCTTGGGGCTTTCACTGCTTAGATAGATGGATAGACAGATACAGTAAATGGACAGATACAAAAGGTCACATACTTGTGTGTTTTTCATCTGCAGCTGTTTGTGGTTTGGGCTAGGGTTCCTAGATTTGATTAAGGGAAATCTTAATGCTGCAGCATAGAGTAATATTTTTTAGGCTCTTTTCTTACAGTGCCTCCAACTTTTAGGAACCAGTTTGGGGGGAGGTAAATTTTTTTTTGTTTCAACGTGACAATGCCCATGAGCACAAAGTGAGCTCCTTAAAGATGTGGTTTTCTGATCTTGGTGGTGGAGGAACTTGAGTGGCCTGCATGGTTCCCTGTGTGATCCCAGCCCCGTCCAACACCTTTCGGGATGAATTGCAGTGACTGCGAGCCAGGCCTTATCACGCAACATCAGTGGCTGACCTCACTAATGCTCTCATGGCTGAATGGAAGCAAATCCCTACAGCCAGGTCCCAAAATCTTGTGGAATGCCCTAAAAGACGACTGCATGGATGTTATAGTTGCATATTAACGCCCCATAGTTTTGTGATCAAATGTTCAGTAATCACATGAGGGTGCAATGTTCGGTGGGTGTCCGCATACTTTTGTCCATGTAGTTCAGAGAGACAGACAGACCAGCAGTGTCCATGCGGTAATCTCTCACATGCAGCCAAACCCTGCTGGATTAGGCCAGATTACAGCAGAAAGGCCAGGGCTCACTGAATCACTGCAGCAGTGAAAACCTCCCCTACACCCTGGACATCACCACAAATTCCTGACACGCTCTCGCACTCTCAGTGCTGTCTTGTTAAAGGGAAAAGTCAACAGGGATGGTATGCACTTACATCTAAAAATATGACAATGATAAAACGCCAGAGTAGATACCAGGGAAATACTACAGAAAGAAGGCAGAGAACAGATCTAAGGAGATTGTTGTATGTCATCTTTGGAGTAAGTGATAACACAGCTGAAGCTGAGTTTCACAATAGCTGACAAAACAGTCTCACCACAAGGTTCATTTAATGTGACTTTCGATCATATCACATGGTCTTCGTCAGCAGATAGACTATGTTCAATTGACATGGAACTGAAGATGATCACATTTTTTTGATTGCCAGAAAAGTGTCATTGTTATTGTGAAATTTCGACTGACGTAAGATGACACAATCGTCAAACTTAAAAACACTCCTTCTTTCCTTGTCTTTCTCCTGATCACAACAAAGCAAACATGGACACGTCCTAACCTCATTTCTAAATGCCACACCTTGCTTTCACCCTGTTATCCACTGCTCTTCCATCTCGCATGACAGTATTGAAAATCCAGACAGTGTTTGTTGATTTTAGATTTTATCAAAATAACATTAAATCACGGAGGTTATCCTGTGTTGTTGATTTCAGAGATGCTCTCTCCACAGTGTGTTTGATAGCCTTAAGCTCAGATACTTCACATATTTCCCTCTGCTCCACTGAACTCACCCTCAGTCAAGTAATCAAAGAAATCACAGTTCAGTATGCTCACAGCTCCCTCCTGTGGTACACAATGGTAACCCAAATGCATTATCTGTTGATCTTTTCTCATCATAGATGTGAAGGTGTTTTGCCAAGTACAATTTTGCTAGATCAGGGAGTGATTTAGAAACACATGAGTGAACCAGAAAAATCCAGAGCAGTGTATTATAATGAAATTTTAACATGATATGAGATGTCTTGAAATGATTTTTTGTTTTTTTAAAGATGTAGCTTTACTGTTGCTGATTGACTCTGAACATACATTACTGAGTAGGACTCTTCAGACTCAGATTTAATAGAAGTTTAGTTTAGTGTTTGAGTGAGGCATAATTCAACAAACTGTATGTCATTCTAAGTATTGTGCGTGCCATGCATGCCTGCTGCTCTTTGCTACTATTTCTGCTTTGTTATGAAAGTTGTGGTTAGAAGTATATTGTAATCCACCACATATATTTGAGTAATTTAAATAGCCTAAATGAAGAGCTATTTTCAAATGTTTTCTTGAAGGATTGTGTTTTTTTTGGTCCTCGGTTACATTCAGCAAACAAAACTGCTGTCATTACAAAGTGTATTCCAGTTTATGTAGTTGTGTTGAAATTGACTGAATGTGTCTGGTTCACATTTATCTAGGTGTTGTGAAATCAGGTTTACCAAGATCTCAGAGCGAATCAGCAACAGGATTTACTGGTGGCTCCAGGCGACACGGGCGGAGTCGGGAGGAGCAGAGACGGCATACCATTTCCAACGGAGTGGATTATGGAATGGTTGGTACATATGCTCACGCACACACGCACACAAACAGTCTCTACAAAGTGTTTTTCAGAAACACTAGACTGCAGCCTTACTCGTGATGCTGTTTACATACATACAGTTTTCCATTAATAACTGGTTGCTTGACAGACCAGTGGATCTGCTGTGGACCCCCCCTCCCCACCAAATCTACCCAGTGTTTAGTAATCCACATGCAGCACACTGCTGTTTGTTACATAACACCCGCATCCACCCTCATTACAAACCCACTTTCTTTAAAATGTCACTTCTTTTGAAAACCTCACAGGTGAAACCACAGTCCCTGCACAACTAATTAGAGGTGAATCTGTTAGTCGGTCAGATCGGTCACTGACGATGGCAAACGTGTCCTGATTCTGGATTCTCAGGTGTGAAGATTTGAGGCTGTGGGCTGCTGGTCAGATACAACAAGCTACTTTAAATATGTCACCGTGGGTTGTGGGAAATTACAGTGGGTATTTTTGACTACTCACAGACATTATAGACAAAATAATTAAAATTAAAAAACAGATGACATTGGTATTTAGACATTATTGCATGAGTCTTTAATAGCAGCTGTTCTGTAGCTTTGCACTGAAAATGTGACATCCACTGAGTGAAAGTGTGACATGAGATCAGTAAGTAGCTTTTAGGTGTTTTTTTTGCTGTGGTATTAAAAATCATTTCAGATGTGTTGAGTTGGGTGAAAGCAGAGGATCGTTGGTAAAGAAAGAGGTCTGCTTGGACTTAAAGCTTTTATGATGTTAAGTATTATTGGATGTAATGGGGACAAAGATAAACTGTAGGTCATGAAACTGTTTATTTCTGTAGAAAAGTAAATAGTTGAAGCATGGGAAAAAAAAGTTTTCCAGTGCAGGCTCTTCTCCATTTCACTTTCTATTGGCCCCCTCATTCCCCTCCCATCCATGTGCCTGCCCTGCCTCCCCGCCTCACTCTGCCCCTCCCACCTCCAGTTCGGAGCTCAAGCCTCCTCTCACTCTCTGTCTCTCCCCCTGCCTCACCATTTCTCATTCTCTCCGGCTCGCTTCCTCTCCCTCCTTCTCTCCCTGTCTGTGTCTCCGTCTCTTCTTTTTTTTTTCTCCCCCCCTCGGCCTCTGTGTGTGGAGAGGCTGACTGACCGACTCCCCTCCTTCTCCCTCCCTCTCCCTGCCCCTCTCCTCCTCCCCCTCTCCCTCTGTCCCTCCCACCCAGGCCGACTTGGCCCGCTGCTGCCCTGATGGTAGTGAGCCGGGTCGGGCCCAGGGGCCTGGTAGAAGTAGAGGACTCACTTGGGCGGCCCGGCCCAGCCTGGACGGCTGTGTGGGCTGCCTACACTACCGTCTTCATCCCCCTCAGCAGTAGCCTCTACAGCAGCAAGGCCCTGCACTTTTTCCTCTGGGTGAGTAGGACGACAGGGAGAGACGGACAGGGAGGGAGAGCTGTTTGTAGAGGATAGATGAAATTAAAGTTGATCCTCTGATTCTATAATGAGTGTTTTTCAGAATTTGAAGGCGTGCATCAAGTTGTTTTGATATTTAATCCAAACAGTTAGGTCAAATAAAGGAGTTAAAATGTTGTGATCAGCTGGGAATTCAGTGTGTCTTGATCAGGATACTAAAAACTGTGCTTGTTGTAGGGACTCTGGGTGTGTTTGTTGGTTTATTTTAGAGCTTCAGGGTTTGAACTAGTGCTGTAACAAGAAGTCGATTAACTGAATTTGACCGACAGTGATGCCTCAACTCATTTATTAAGCATGTCTGATGGTTGCAGTTTCTCAAATATGAGGTTTTGCCAGGTTTTGTCTGTTTTTAGATCATTGTCAGTTTTATGAACTGTTTGTCAGACAAAACAAGCAACATAAAGAATCTGATGGGCACTTTTCAGTGTTTTCTAACACTTAAGACAATAATCATGATGTTTATTATGAACAAAGTAAATAACTCTTATCAGAACAAAAATTCAGTGTCTTTTCTTCCTTTAAGGACTTTGGATCTTTTGGCTGTAACCTGGACAGCTTCAGGGTGTGGATAGTGCTGACAGGAGTGGTCAATTAGTCAAATACCAAATGTTCCCTGATTTTTTTTTTTTTTTTTTGATGTGTGGCTTTGCTGCTTTTCTCTCTTTTATACAAAGCTAAATTAAATATCTTTGTTTTTTACGGTCGGTCGGACAAAACAAGCAATTTCAAGGCATCACCTTGGACTTCTGATGTGTATTTCTCATTATTGTCTGACATTTTATAGACTCTGAAACAACTCATGAGAAGAGTAGTCGCCAGAGTAAATATTTGTTATTTGCGGTCCTAAACTGTCCTTGTTTTACAGACTTCAGGATTTGTTGTGTTGATTATGACCTGCCGTTGTATTGTGAAGCTTCAAGGTTCGGACCCCTCTGTGTCCTGGTGCTTTGTAGATGAAGTGTAAAAGGCTTTTATGTCGTTCTTTGTGTTTTTAGCTAAACTGCATGTGCAGTGGGTGTCATGTTATTGTGTGTACGTTGTTGTGTGTATTCATGCCCTTGCTCATTCAACCAGCAGAGAGCACACAGACATACGTGCACAGACTTTTCCATAACCCCTCAGCCATTTGCTGCTCTGCTCCCTCTCTCTGTGTATTTTCTCTTCTCTGCTCCCTTTCTTTCTTTTATAAGGTTTTCCTGCCTGTGGCCCACCACATATTCATGCAGCCTGACACTGGGTCATGCTTCATTCTAGACACGGACCCCCTCCTCTTCCCCTTAACCCCCCCTCCCCCCATGCTCCCTCTCTTTCTCTGTGTACTCTCTCTGCTGTAAGGCTTTATGAGGAAAGAGCAGAAACATGTTTACACTGGATTTGATTTGGGTCTCTTAAATCTGTCGTCCTCTGTTAGTTTACTTTCGCAACATGTATCCCAGCGTATGAGCGATGATCAGTGGAATGTACCGAGCCACATGGGGGACGGAGGGATGGAGCAGTGGGTGGATAGAAAGATGACACACCAGGTGGCTGAATGCCAGCAATGAGGCCTGAACTGTGGCAGTGTGCCGCATGGACAGCCTGGTCAGCACAACTCAATGCAGCCTTACTGGGATGCGCGCACGCACACACACACACACACACACACAGACACACACACACACACACACACACACACATATGTCTCCCTCTTTCTCTTTCTCTTTCTCTTTCACTTACACACACATACACACACTGGGGTGGCCATAGTTGAAGTGGGTCTGCTGTTTACCCCATTCTTAGGTTGCTGCGCGGTTGCTATGACGCTGGACTGATTGCTCCTCTAAACATTGTTCAGGATGGGAGAGAGTCCGGCACAATTGGTATGGCGCCATTGTCTCTATCAGCACAAAAGAGTTTGCTGCAGATGCCCTTGTGAAAATATGGGAGTTTGTCTATCACACAGCCCCAAAATCAATGATTAGATTTAATCTTGGCAGCATGGAAAATACGGAAATGAAATGTTTTCTTTCCGCTGCGTCTCTGTCGTCTTTGTCTGATCCTAATTTAATTTTTCTCTCTCCCCTCCCATTGTTCCATTGCACCCTTCCCTGCCCCCCCCCCCCCTGTTTCACCCTCTTTTCAACATGCCACCCTTTTTAACTTTCAACTCACACAGTTGAAGCAAATGAAAGAGCTGGAGCAGGAGAAGGACTCCCTGCTGGCGGGCCTGGAGGTGGTGGAGCGGGCCCGAGAGTGGTACCAGGGCCAAATCCACAACGTCACAGAGAGACAGCGGCAGGTCGGCCAGAGCTCCCACTGCACGGTCAGTTCAATCACAGGCACAAAACTGTCAAAGCTAAAAGCTATTGGAGATGCAGCCTGTTGCCTTTGTTCCTGTATTCCTGTCGTTTGGTGACATTTTCTTCTTATTGATATGGAAAAGTAATCAAATATAAACAATATTCCATCATGACAAGATATTTACCCCACACAATACAGAGTTATAATAAAATTGAAGTTATACTTTTTAATACTCCCAAGTCAAACAACAAAATAGAAAACAACACATCAATATCTAGTATAAAGTGTAACACGTATAAATCTGTAAATGTGTCAAAAAGGGTAAAATCAGTGGTGGTAGAGGAAGAGACAGACATTTTTCATCCCACGGTATCTTTTGTAGTCTCTCATGTTTTTTACTCCTGTACTTATTAGAGATTATAGCAGAATATTTCCTGAAGTATAGAAAAAAAAACAAATCTGAATATTCATCCTTAGGCTGTTAATTAATTCGATTTTATTTGTTGGGAATACTTGATATATAAAGTTAACTTCATGTCCTGTCATGGAAATATTATTATTTTACTACATGTATTTGAGCTCAGTGTGTTCCCATTGACTGTTCAGATGTTTTAATGCCTTCAGATTGTTGCTCTCACACAGGTATTCTGGGAAATGTAGGACAGCTAGATGAGGCAGGTTAAAGGGGAACTTAGGAACACCAGCCAGTATTAATTCACGTTTTGGTCCGTTTTTGTCGTCATGTAACTTTTTTTCAGACACACCTCCTCCTTAATCATTATTTTAAAGCCATCTCCTTTTAGCTAAGCTTGTCCTTGACATTTCTCATACACTTTCCTACTTCTGTAAATTCATTTTGTCTCTGTGTTCTCTCTTCTTAGGATTTCTTCACAGAAGCCAGTCAGAGTCGCATGAATGTTCTCATTCCCAAACTCCAAGAAGTCAACCACTGCCTTAATGACCTTATCTCCTGCACTGGGATGGTGAGTGTTTTTACTTTTTACTTTGTTCTGGGTTTAGGTAGAGTCAAGCATTCCTCAATCCATCAGGATATGTAAATACAATCTAAATATAACTCAAGACTGGATTTACATTCAACGTTCCTTTACCATCATAATTAAGGGAGTTTGTTCACTCATTGGCTGGTGCAACAAATCCCATCCCATGCCCCATGTGAAAGGATTGCAGTGGATAAATACATGAGGGTCTGGGACAGAGTGAGAGTGCAGATAGACACTGGAGAAGAGGACAGTAGGCGATTCCTTTAGTAGGAATTTCCAGAGTGCATCTGTCTCCTGCTGTGTGCTTTATGGCTATGATGTGTGTCATGTGTAATGTTAAATTCATAAAAATGTAAAATTACGTAACTAAAACTGCAACAAAATCAACAAAAGAGAGCTTATTTCATGAAATTATCACTGTTTTATCAGGTGGCCTATTATTTTTTCTTACTTATTGTTGGCTACTTAGGCAGAATTATATAACAGTTAATTAGACTGAATTGAAGATTGTTTTTTTTTTTATTGGAGAAGCCAAAATTGCCGTGTTAAATCCTTAGTCTATGGAGGGCTACAAGAGGAAGTCTTACTTTTTATCTCTGTGAACTTTGCCTGACCTGAAGCTGGATGCAGTCAATGTTTCTTCTTAAATTATGATTTGATTTTGTAATTTAAATCTAATTCCTCTGTTTCCCAGCCGTCATTTCCTTCTAGCGGAGTTCAGACCACAGCACTCTCAGCAAACTCCCAGCCTCCGGCTCCAGCTCCTCCTCAAGCCATCCAGAGACTGAAGGACCAGAACCGACTTCTCACACAGGTTCAACCCAGTCTACAAACTGCCAATAGATACAAGTCACCGTAGCCTTTAGGATCATGTGTGACGCTCACTTCGTTTCCCTTTTTTCCATCAAGGAGGTGACGGAGAAGAGCGAGCGCATCACCCAGCTGGAACAGGAGAAATCGGCTTTGATAAAGCAGCTTTTTGATGCTCGGGCCCGCAGCGCGCAGGACACCAGCACCATGGATTCCACCTTCATCTGAACACGATTACACTCTGAGCAACACCGCAACATCACCGCGTTTCTAGGAGACATCATCTGCACTGTTCTGGAGTCACAGTTTTACAAGACTGAAGCTGACTCTTTGTTTACCCAACTGACCACTCGTGGCAGTGACGCACCTTTTAGCCATGACACACCAAAACCCTCGACTGCAGCATGTCACCACTCCACCCTGAACCAAACCCGCACTAACCTAGATGCAAACACTCCCGAATGACTTGACCCAAAGAATCGAAAAGGGTCTTTTACTTGCTGCCTTCATGTTCCCTGCATAAGCTGAAAAGACTAGAGCACTATCAAGAAATGAGTGGGGTCTCGTGAGATCCCATCTCTCCCTCTCTTGCAGCATCTGCAAGATCTCCACCCCCACTCCCGAAAGACTGTTGTTTTACTTCTGCTGCTTGACTGCACAGACAGCATTAAAAACATAACCTTTAACTTAGAGGTCCAAAAAGGAATTGGACGACAATTGGACGGGGGTTTGTTGGAATAAAATGCCATATTCTCACAGTTAAATCTGAAAACAAGTCAGGCGCATCTGCTTGCTGTGATCTATCAACTACATTTCTGTTTAAATCTTTTAAGTTTGGTACTTTGATCTCAGTAATTATGAGATACACTTTGCCCCTCGTCTTCCAGTATTACCTTCCTTTTAATGTAAATTGATAACAATGTTTACCTGACATTCGCTTTCTGGTTTTTGGTTTTTAATTTCAAACACAGATAGAGGAATGGCAGAGAAGAATGGTTTTTGCTGTATTTTGTAGTAGCATGCTAAACATTAAAGACCTTTCGAGATGTCTTTTTTTTTTTTTTTTTTTTAGATTTGAAACGAGATGGGAGGACAGTTTACAAGCCGATGAGATGTCGCGGCAGAGACGGACGAGAGAAGTTTGCACGTAGACGAGCGCTGAGGAGGATAAACACGGTAGACAGCGAATGTGTCAGAGTTGGGAGATGTTCTGATGTCATGTCAGAGACAAAAAAAAATCACTTTGGCTATCTAGTGCTACATCCCCTGTATGTCTTTACAGTGGAGTCTTTGCATGGGTCATTTTTTTATCTAAAAAATATTTATCTTCTGAAGAGATTTCTGTTTGAAACCCAGAGATTAGCACAGATGTAAAAACCCATTTTGTCCTCATAAGTGTCCCCCCGGAAACCATTGACTTTAGACTAAGCTGAACAAATATTTAGCCATCCACAAGTTTACAAGAGAGATAGATAGTTGGTGGGTGGCGGTAGGAAAAAAAAACATTGTAGTTTTATAATGGATCTGTATGGTACTGCTGGGATGTCTGCACATAACATAGTTAAATACTGTCGATGTCTGTTTCCCACTTGTTTGATTGTATCTTGTTTCTTGCTGCTCAAACTACATTATGTGTGAGTGAAATTCTTCCTTCTGCTTTCTATCAAGAGTACACAGACTTCTGATGAGAGGTTAAAAAAAATAAATAAATACGATCAAACGATGCTGACTGTGGCTCTGTGGGCCTTTGTGCTGTGTCTCTTTTTGATCGTAATCATAAAAAATGCTGCAGTGAAACCAGTCCAGAGAGAACTGTGCAGACATCTTATAAGATGATGATGATTTCTTCTTTGTTCCAGGCTTGTTTTCTTTACATAATGATAAAGATAGGAGGACTTTTATATATACAGATGTGTCTATACAGTTTTAACCTACAGATATCTTAGGTCTACATCATTACCTGAACAGAAATACAAAATGTGTTGTGGAAAAAAACCAAACAATTGAGAAAACAGGTTTTCAGGGCCTTTAAAAATTAAATTGAATGTGTTTGAGGAGTCGTGTCTGTTGGGGATCTTTAACTTCAGCAGGCTTCTCTGTAACTTCATAATCAGGAAGAAGCCAAATGGCATCTGCAAATGTCCACTGTTTTTTAAACCCCCCTCAAAATGTATCAGTTAAATAATTTATGTTTTATGGTTTAATGTTAATGCTCATTTATCTCCATCTATCCATTATCTATACTGCTAAGTATTCTGTTAAGATGTTAAGGGTCGTGGCAGGGCTGGAGCCAGTAAATATAGTTTTATGAATTTGTTGCATGTTGGTCAACATGACTTCCTTCTTTTAATCTTACAGCCAGTATTTTATATATAGTTTATATGTTTTCTGTTGTCCTATTGCCTGTGTATTGTGGTGTGTGTCAAGCACAATATTAAAGAATTATTTAGAGAAGTGCTGCATCTACACAGGAACAGATGTGTCAGTATAAATAACTATATACAATTTCTCAATTTAATCCTTGTACAGCAGAATTAAAACATCCAGCGGCTGAAGCTTGACTGATGAAACACACACTGTCACAGCTGTGTGCCGCTGCAGCGTGTGTTTCTGCTCTGATGCAGAATTTCGCAAAACCTGTGAGAATCTTCTACCTTCAAGGGAAGAAACACACATCCTGTGAACCTGACACCAATACAAATGGGTCCAGAGAGACACGTCACACACACACACAAAGGTAAACAAACCTGAGTCGAGTTTCAACAGGCAGCCCACCAAGCTGTTCAAACACACAGCACCCTGTGACGCCACAAATATAACATGTAATGAAGTGATGAATGATAAAATAATAAACAGGCCTTTACTGAAACATGATATATTGACTCCGTTAACATTATTTAATGATGTTTTAGTCTCTGCACGTTGTAGAATGAGTTCTAGCTGTTTAATAAATAGGAGTAAAAGGTCAAAGGTCATCCGAGAGGCCATTCTGTGACCCTTAAGAGCAGCAGATGGTGCGTGGGTGACATAAACAGCTTGACATAAAGAAAAACACTGTAAAGTACAGACTGTAAGTGAACTATAACAAAGTGATCTGTAGTCCTCAGCTCCCGTTCTGCATATTGGGTGAGACACAAACCCAGCGACAGACATCCCACCTCGAAACATGTCAGCCTCACGTAACATATTACACATCGTTACACTGAATTGAGTGATTTTGTGAGTGACTGTTGCATCACTTGTTTACTGACGATTTTCCGTCAGGCACCATTGGTTTGTTGCATCATTGCCGATCGGTGTGAATGGATGATGGCTTGCCACAACACGTCCTGCACACAAACCTGTTATGTATTTCAATGTTTTTTTCCTCCTCATCCCCTTAAACCACTTTTACACTTTAATTCCATTCAAGTGATTATCCTCCTCGTTGTTTTATGATATTTTAATTTATAATTATAATTAATATTTAACTTTGTTAATCCTAAAGGTGTGATGGATGTGCAGGGGCCACACAAGACATCATGGCATCCAGGGGGAGATCGTCAGCATCCACACCCTTGTATTGGCGCTGTGATTGGATGATCGGACAGGAGCAGAATCCCTGAAGTGTTGGGTCATTTTCTAAAAGATGTTTTTCCATTCCTGCCATTTTGAGGTGAGGGCTCAGTTTTTCCTCACACTGGGACAGACACACACGGGAGTCACAAGGATTAGGTCTGAGAGCAAGGACAACAGTCACGTTAGGAAGGTGCTGCAGTATCCCTTCGAACAGGTGAGTGTTATTTTGCATGAAAAGAGAAAGCTCCTGACCTCTCCATTTAAATAGAAACACATGCATTAAACGTCTCCTGCACTTGTGCAGGTTGCCATAGTCCTCCAGCGAGGTCTTTTGCAGTGGCACCATCCTGGCAGACTTTATTGGTTCATATACTCTGCAGGAAACAAGGCTCTATTTGTAGTCAGGTTGCACATTTACATGTCACCCTTAGATACAGAGATAGCAGGATATGCTGCTTGTTGACCTGGTGGAAACATGATGGAACACTTGCAAACAGTTCTGCGAGACAGTTAAAGCCACATTCAACATATAGCCATGTCAGTATGTGTCACACACAGCTCTACAGGGGCGTCTGAAAAGGAAATAATTTTGTGAGTGACTTAAGCCAGCTGAGAGCACAGGAGATCAGTTCAGTAGAGGAGTAAGTTTCATATCAAGGTAAGAGATTTCATTTACCATTCAAAACTGCATAGAAAAAACGTTCAATTTTGAGAAATGCACATTTCAGTTCCGCAGATGAAAACAACAGTATGATGTCTGTCTGTTGTTTTTAGATTCACTGCATTCACTGTTAAAATATATTTTTCTTTACTACTTTTTCAAAGAAAGCTTGCCCCAGACTTTGGTTTTTACTGTATTATTACAGTAGCCTACTGTATCATTAATCCACTTTGCGAAATGAATGAAGCATCTCTTTTAACATAGGGCACGTCAGGTATGTGTATTATGTAAAATAATGATGTGAATCCCCATTTCCATTGTAGCATTGATAATCAGATTTGTCTGGTGTAACAGCAGCGTGTCATGGAAAAGGTCCAGAGTTAATATTTGTGACTCAGTGCCTCCATATTAGAGAGTGTAAGAGTGTAAGTGACAATAATCATTGACTGATGATTTTATATAATTTTTCATTTAACTGGGGATGGTGATATGGCCTCTCCCTCTCACCATTTCCTGGCATCTAGCACAGTGTTAGTCTATTGTCTCTAATAACAGAACCTAATATGTGTTTGTCTGACAGATCTCTGTTCCTCTGGCTGGTGTCCTCTTCACTCTCTGATTGGGCGCGTCATGGAGGTTTTCTACATCAACTCCTCCATGCTCTTCGTCTCTCACAGACCCCTCAACAACACCTACGGCGAGAAGACGGTGTACGAGCAGTGCAAAGAGCTGCCCGCTGTTCTTATCTGGTACCTGTGCCTGCAGTTCATCAACATGTTCCTGGGCATCCCGGCCAACATCATGGTGCTGTGGCTCATCCACAAGAACAAGGGCGACTCCTCCACCTCAGACATCTTCATCCTTCATCTGGCAGTTTTGGACGTTCTCTTCTGTCTCATCCCACCACTGGAGCTGGCCAACATCGTCTTCCTCACCACCAGCAGCACCTGGTACGTCCTGCGCTTCTTCTATGGCATCAAGGACTCCTCGCCGCTCTTCCTCTCCTGCATCTGCCTGGACCGGTACATGGCCGTGGTCCACCCCATCACCTTCACCGAGCTGAAGGACCGCAAGCACAGGACGGTCCTGGCCATAGTGGTCTGGCTTATCACCCTGGCCTATGCTGCCGCTAAATGCGTGGGCAACATTGTCAACTTCGAGAAGGTCTTCACGGCGATGATCCTGGCAGCGTTCGCCTTCATGGTCTTCTGCAACATTGTGATCCTCTGGGCGCTGCGGCAGTCTGGGCCCGGCAGAGACGAGATGCACCCCGTGAAGAAGAGAGCCTTCAAAATGGTCCTCATCATCCTGGCCATCATAGTGTTCAATTACTTCCCGCCTGTCGCACTGTTCCCCTTCCAGGACTACTTCTCTCCTGATGTGTTTCGTTGCTATATTCACTATGTCGCCTTTGGCTTGATGGACTTCAGCAGTACCATTCAGCCTATGCTCTACCTATCCAAAGAAAAGCTGCTGTGGAGCCTCAACTGTTGTCAGACCAGTACGACTCATATCCAATAGGGACACGTGCAAGTTCCCTATGTTTTTGTATGTTGCAAAAGTTGTCATATGAATGTACTGATGTAGTGAAATACAAGAGAATAGGTTTTGTTCTTGTGTTGAACAAAAGATGTACTGTGCAGTGGTTCCTAGGGTCTGGGTCACCCAAGGGAGACTCCAAAGACTACAGTTCTTGTCTGTTATAATAACTCTACCTTGGTTGTTAAAATACAGCCCAACTTCATCCACAGCAGTACACAGATAAAGCGTATGGATTTTTAAAAAACCTGTGCAGAAATCACAAATCACAAAAAGGCATATTTTCCCAGTTAACCCTGGTAGTATGTCTGGGTTGTATTTGTCCATGTTTTGAGATACTAGAGATGATCAGTCAATTAGTTGACTGTTGAAGTGATTTTTCAAGCATGAAATGCCAAATATTAGCCTGTTCCAGCTTCTTATTTTCAGACAATTAATTAATGATCGACAAGTTAATCAATAATGAACATAATTGTTAGTTGCCCTAAGACCAACCAAATCTCTTCTACCCAAATATAATAAGGTGAGATTTTTTGCTGCTTAAAATATTCAAAAAGGACATGTCTTTCCAGAAATAATTTACATAATTGCATTTCCATAATTTGGATAATGTAGACCTTGTCTTGTCCTTGTCTTTTTCTAATGAAGATAGTTATAATGGTTAGACAGGACACATTTTTTGCCACACCAATGTGAAATAAGCAGATAATTTTCTTTTCTTCATGCTTCAAAGACTGGGACCACTGCATTATGCAAAGGCACTTGTGTATGTACTGTGTTGTTATCTGCTTTTCTCCGTTGCACCAAATGCGTAAAAAAAAAAAAAAACCTTCACAGAATGTTTTTATACTTTTAGCGAATGTAATAAGAATTTTCCTACACACTGTCTGTAAAGGGTAAATAAGACATTAAAATGCTTTGGTTAATGTTTCTCTTTAATTTAGACACAAATCACACAAAATTGAATCACAATAAATTCCTAGTAGCAAACACTCAGTTTAATATACATTGCTATGCAGGTATATCAACCAGTCGCCACAATAAACAGTAGCCCTATGATCATAAACATGACATTTTACTCTTGCGTGTGTCATTATTTGTGGTAGGAGACGTGTTTCCTGATATTACAGTGAAGAACCTAAAATGAACCCACTAGAAGCTCGACATTATTTCAGATCAGCGTGGCTTACAAAACAATCATTAATTTACTACTGGAAGCTGGTCAGTCGATACTGAATATCTGCAGTAACATTATTACACAAATACATTCTTGTCAGTTGTATAGATCAGACTGCTGACTGTATAGTTAAAGCTATATACAGCATTATATTAATGATCTTCACTTTAAATCACTGAGCAGTACACATCTCTAACTCTCAGCCTACAAAGTGTATAAATGTGTGTAGAAGCATCTTACTTCTAAAACAATTAAGATTGTTAATTTTTTTATTTATTCCTTGTCAGCAATTTTAAGCAGGGTGGATGAACACACCCTGTAAATCTGACAGACGTATTCAACATTTTTTCTTTTTGTAAAAAGCATTTCATAAATACATAACCAATATTTTGGTAACATAGGTTTTGAAATTCTTTTAGGGTCCTGTTTTCTCTTCCTGTATCTATGTGAGAGAGAAGCCTATAAGGAGAATATTAGAGTTAATCAATCAAATATACAATAAGCGATAAATCATACAGCACTACTAAATATTTAGCTCTGTGTTAAAACAACACAGGGGGCTGCACTGGTGGTGGGGAGTGTTTTTACAGTGAGACAATTAAATACGATGCAGGAAGTCCAGATTCAGTAACAGATAAATTAGATTAGAGGCTTATCAGACGCCAAACCACTGCACAGCAGTCTGTATTACTCTTGGACAGGGTTTTACAACTCTGCACAGTTACCGCAGTGGCAACTATGTTGAGAGAAATGTCATTCATCACAATGAGACTACTGTGGCTCCAACATAAACTAAAAATGTTATAATCTGCAGTGTAGTGTTTTGGGGTCTGATAATCTCTCACCTATGAATCATTTACTCATTTACTCATCACACAGCTGATGTCTGTTTCTAGTTTTCATTCATTCTCTTCAGTCCAGTGTCTAATTTCACGGATGTAGTGCTCTCTGTCATCTCTGTGACAAATACTGTAAACAAACTCCATCTGCTGATATAGAATGTGAGATGTGGTTCAAAGCCAGCAAGTGGATTTTGCAACTCAGCTCTTTTGTTATTCAGCTGCAACAATTTGGTTCAAATTTCTATCAGTGTCTGAAAGTGTCTCGGAGGCTGAGGGTCGGACTCGGTTTGTTTCAGCCTCACTGGTGCTTCCCTCGCCCTGACCCCTCTGCTCCTTGGCCGCGTGCATTTTCAAATGCTTCTTCAGGGAGGACTGGTCCGTGTAGGTCTTTCCACACTGGCTGCAGAGGAAGACCTTCTCTTTGGTGTGGACCAGCTCGTGTCTCTTCAGGTGGCCCGACCTGCTGAAGTTCTTGCTGCAGTACGAGCAGCTGTACTCCTTCTCCCCCGTGTGAGTCCTCTGGTGCAGCTTGAGGCTGCTGGCCACCGTGAACCTCTTGCCGCACTCGTTGCAGCTGTACGGCCTCTCCCCTGTGTGCATCCTCATGTGTATGGTGAGGTGGCCCGTCTGGCTGAAGGTCTTCTTGCACAGCTCGCAGCTGTAAGGCCTCTCTCCGGTGTGAATCCTGTAATGCGTTTTCAGATCGCCCAAGCCGTTGAACCTTTTCCCGCACTGAGCGCAGCAGTACGGCTTCTCGCCGGTGTGGATCCTCTCGTGTATGCGCAGGTTCCCTGCGTTGCTGAATGTTTTGCCGCACTCCTTGCAGCTGTAAGGCCTCTCCCCGGTGTGAGTCCGCAAGTGGACTTTGAGCTGGTTGTGCTCGTTGAAGCGCTTCCCGCAGTGTGAGCAGGAATACGGTTTCTCTCCAGTGTGTATGCGTTTGTGTATCCTGAGCTGGCTGGGGTGGGCGTACGTTTTGCTGCAGGTGTTGCAGCTGTAGGGTCTTTCACCCGTGTGGGTGCGCTTGTGGGATTTGAGGAGGTCAGCCCGGCCGAAGCGTTTGCCGCAGTAGCTGCAGCTGTGCACCTTCTCTGCGCTGTGAGTCTTGATGTGGATGTTGAGCGAGGTTGCTCGGCTAAATGTTTTGGGACAGGTGGGACAGCGCAAGAAGTTGTCATGGATCTCCAAAAACTCGTCCGCGGGAACAGTGGGCGAATCATTTTCCTTGTGCGTCTCTTCTTCTGGATCTGCAACCTCTCTGCTTACTCCCTCATGATCTTGTGATTCAGGGTAATATCTCAACGCATGCTTCAACTCCTGCTTAGAGAAACAGTCGTTGTCACCATACTGCAACACCCCATTCTGCTGCTCCTCCTCCTCTTTCTTAATGAACTGTCCATCTTGAATGTAGCTGTCAGAAACAATGGTGACTTTAACTTCACCGTCACCGCCTCTGGAGTCTTGGTCTGGGCCTGAAGATGGCAGCAGAGGCGCATATGTATCTTGACTGTCACAACTGACCTCTGTGCTCTCATCTTTTACTGACCTCACTGTCAGATTGAGTAGGGATGACGGCTGGGAGAGGTCAATAGCACCACTTTCATCCAGGCCCGGCTCTGCTTTTATAGATACCAAAGTTTGTGCGGGCATACTTACCTCTGACATGTTCACACATGGTTGTTCCACCATGTGATTGGTCTGCAGAAAGAAGGAGGCAGAGGGTACACTCTCCCTCAACTTGTCTTTATGCTTCCTCCTGCAGCTCTTCTTGTCACTGCTGCATATGGACTGGGTGGAACTGATCGGACGACTGCTCCATCCTGGAGTCAAAAGCTTCTCTGTGGCATCTTGTTTGTGGATATCTGTGAAAAATCAAGGCCAAAATAATGAATAAAACCATACAGACTGTGGCTTTGACTCACACATGTTCTTAGGTAGAACTACAGTAACACTGACAACAGACTTGAATGTTGTCATTGCAAATTAAAGTTGCATTCATTTATTTTTTTTTAGTCGCTGGAAGGAGCAGAGCAAAACACTCACAATAAGTTGTTAAGTCTGTTTATGACACAGTCAGCATGTACATTAACAGTCACTCTGAGCTGTGCTTCTGGCCACCTGACAAATGTAAGTGCAACATTCACTATCCTCTTAACCGTTCTTGACTGCACTAAATCCTGAGGGATCTTCAGCTGCTCATTGCTCTCAGTTCACCAGCTGGTCGCTAACTTTATCTGTCTCAGTTTGGCTGTAGTTTTCTATGTAATACAACAAATTAAAAAGTGTTACTGATTAATGTATTTGTACAACTTTAGTGTTATGTTTCAGGTACACAGATATTGTGAATTAGCGTGTAGTGGAAAATAGTTTAAGGTTTATTACACTTAATTATGAGGAACTATACACAACTATACGTGTTAGGGCTACAACAAACGATTAATTCCATTATTTGATAATTGTCTATAAATTGTAAAGTAATGATTAGAATTGCTTGATTTATCTGACAAGCACCCCAAAACCTTAAATTAATCAGTCTACTCTAACATATGACAAAAAAGCAGCAAATCATCACGTTTTAAAAACTGTAATCAGCATGTGTTTAGACCTGTTGCTTGAGAAATGACTGAAAGCATTAATAGTCAGTTGCAGGTTAACTGTCAGTCGACAAGTCGTTGCAGATTTAAATATATCTGCACAGCCCCGTGAATGCAGCATTGTTTGCGCCTGCTTGCTGTCTGTTTACTGAGGAGCCGCTGGGTTTTATTTATGTCCAGATAAACAAACATGCGCAGGTACAGTTTGTTGACTCTGCGGGACAGACTTGAACAAAAGCTGCACCCTCTGGTATTTACCGACTGCAGACAGCCGTACCTCTCGCTGCAGACTCCCTGCTCTTGTGTGCGAGCAGCAGCCGCTTCAGGCCCTCATTTTCAGACTCGATCCTCTGTATCGTACCCTGGTACTCGGACAGGGTCCTGTCCACCGAGTCCAGGATGTCGCTCACTGTGGCTTTGAAGATCTCATTCAGAGACGACTCTAGGAAGATTTTCAGGTCCTTCGACTTGGCCATGTTAGACCGAGCGGCAGCGGCTGCAGACAACTCAGCACGGCTGTGCACGGTTCCAAGTATCTGGACCAAGAAAACAAAAAAGGTGGGTGTGTGCGGCCGTGCTGCTGCCGTGTGCGGAACAAACAAAAGCGGGGACAGGCGCAGGAAAGTGACGGCGGAGGAGACGCTGGTTTTGTTTTGTTGACAGAGCTCAGCCCCACAGCGCCACTGGCGGTGTGGAGCGGAACCGCAAGTTTATCCAGGGCCTCGCAGACTCAACGGTTACACCGTCAGATAATTGCGGTGATAATGTCGGTAAAATAACAAAAAGAAAAACCGTAAAACCACAGCAGCACTACTACGTTACTAGTAATAATACTACAGATACCACAGCCACTAACTCAACTACTACAACCACTAGCAAGGACGCTCACATAAGTGCTAGGTAATGCCAATGTTTTAATATCAACGGTTATCTGAATGCTAATCATGCTAATGACCCTGTTTTTACTGAGTTACATCAATAGTGAAGCTAATAATGTTAAGCATATAATGATATAACGACGTTGAATAACACCACTAAGTTAACTTACGGCTTGTCTAACCAGCTAATGTGCTAGTTAGGACGTTATAGTTAACTGCATTAACGTTAAGAAGAGTGATAATACTAATAATTCGTATGAAAATGCTAAGCTAGGTTGGCTAAAAATGATGCTAAATGCTATGACGACGCTAGTAATGATTGTGTAACTCATGCTAATTAAGTGAAGAATGGTAATTATGCAAGTGGTATCAGTAAAGCTAAAACTAGCTAGTGAAACTAAATAAAGACAAAATTGAATAATTAAAGCAAATTTAAAAAAGAAAAAAAGTCTTGATGTTGTGGGTAAACCTTTAACAAACAGCCTTGTGTCCATGTTAAACAGACTTTTCTGTCCGCAGCCCAGACACCAGCCCAATAAATCAACAGGAAGAGACACAGCTGATTCCAGTATACCTAATGACTTGTACACATTGAATCTGGACACCTTCTGGTTTTACCACATGCCCCTGGTTCCATTTGCAGGAATGAAGCAGAGCCACTCCCCTCACCTGACCTGTGTGTGTGTGTGTGTGTGTGTGTGTGTGTGTGTGTGTGTGTGCTTGCCTTCAGGCCAGTGGGCGTGGGCTGGGGCCTCTCAGGTGTCTCTGAGCTCCTGAGTCATCTGCCAATCACCGTGTACCTTTTCCTTCCTCGTTGTTGCAGCTCAGCACCTTTCCCTCTCTTACTCTCCTCTAAATTCTACCCCCTTTTTCTCCCTCAGCCATATCTTCAGAGAGGCGAACAGGACGGAGGGAGATGGAAGTCTGATTGTGATCTCTCCAAAAATGGACAGGAAGCATGAAGAGAGAGTAGGAGGAGGACTTGGTCCAGACTAGGACTTGTGACTTGCATGCATCGTTATGCGACACCACAGACTGAGACGCTGCCTGGCTTTAAAGGAGCGGATGTGAGGCTAGTTTTGTTGTGCGCTGCAGGTTCAGATACAATCAACTGAGGGGTATTTGTATGCTTGTGTGGTGTGTGTGTGTGCCAGCGTGAGTGAATGAGTCTGTGAAGGCACGGCTCTTTGACAGCGGTATAAACCCAGTATAACACCAGTGGTGTGTCTTTCTCTCCCACAAGACTTGACTTAAAACCTCACAAGCCGGCTGATCATATGATGTTGCTTTAAAGAGCCTGGAGCGGGTAAGTCATGCTTCACAGTCGAAAAGATTCCTCCTAATGAGATTTTATTTTTTTTAGAGGTTTTTTTTGAGGTTTGAAAATATTTAACTTAATGTCTGTGCCATGCTCACTGGTGGTAATGAATGAAATTCTACACAGTGTTTATCCTCTGTTGACAAATTCTGTAAGTCATTTCACAACTTTCACTTTACTCAGAGTGTTTTTTTTTTTAAACATTAATACTTCTCCTTTAATGTGCTAACCATCCTCTCCAGTGTGACGTGAGGTATAAACTTCCCATGCATTGTAAGCAACTTCTCTTGGTAATCTCCATTCAGGACAAACTGCAGATTGTCTGAATAATTTCACATTTGCTTGAAAGTATTATGATTTATTCTTGTTTGCTCTCTCATGAGACTGAAAAATGTTTGTTTCTGGAGACCTCCACAGTCATTCGAGCATTTCTGCTACAGTTTCTATCATCAACAGTGCTGCCAAAGATGCCATCACCACAGCAGATTGGCTGTTATCATGTGAAACACTCAATATTTTATCAAAGAGCAAGAAGAGATTATAATCAGGACTGTATAATCCTAGAATGAAATTCAGTCTTCTAAGCTGTCAGTTTCTTGCTTGAAAACATCAAGAGAGGCAATTGTGCATTTGCAGGTTTCAGTTTGTAAAGTCATTTTGTCTCTAATGCAGTGTGATTCGTTGACATATGATCCTCTTTGCTAATCTCTGTTAACTCTCTTAGATGTATTGAAGCACTTGTTGCACCCTGACAGGAACTGAGAAGTGAGCACCCACACAGGAAATGTGGTCAAAGTCTGTCCCGGATGTTGGTGTTGCATGACGTGAATAGAATAATGCATACAGATAGATATAGAGAAAAAAAGTGTGACAGAGAGAGGGAAAGATAGATGAAGGCAAGATAAACCTTGAGATTAAAATAGGCAGAAAATAATAAGTCATTATAAGCAATGTTATAAATGTTCACTTGCTGGCATTGGTGTTGTTGAACAAGACTCCCTTGGTTTATGTTGACGATACACAGCAACTACAGGCTCAGACACTCATTCAATGTGGCCCCATCCATCGGCCACGGTCACAGTGCAGCGCAGAGATAAAATGATAAACATGGAGGGCTGGGCGTAGACAGTTAAACTGCTCACCAGAAACAACCCCTCAACCCCACCTTCTGCCATTCTTCCTAATCCACACACATACACCTATATCTCTCTACCTCTATTTCTCTCTGTCTCTCTCGCTCACGCTCGGCAGATTTTCTGTGTCTGTGGTCAGGAAGTGCAGATGAGCTTTTGTGACATTTCAGTTGAAGTCTGTTGCACTGCACTAGTTTAAATTTAACAAATGATCAAGATGGGCTAGAAAAACCTTCTCTAACTTGGATTATGTGGTGAGTATTTTTGTCAGAGTGATGCATTCAGTGTTAAATGCTGTCTTCAGTAGTTTTATATTTGCTCTTGCTCACAGATGAATAGAAAAATGTAGAGCCAGTGTAAAGACAAACTCTCTGATTCATCACTATCACTCTGCAGCCAAATAGTAGAGTGTCATGAATGGCTTTTTTGTCTTCCAGCTATCAGATGTTTCTCCTGGAGGTTACCCAAAAGTTTTTTTTTAATGTGGCATTCATAGTCCATGAAGACAGAGGAGTTTTTTTTTTTAATCATGCAACTTTAGGCTTTTGGAACCGCATATTTCTGACCCAAAATTCAAGGGAATAATTTGTTGTGCTGCTTAAGATTGGGGGGTGTGGTTAAATATTTCTGAGCATTAATGGGTTCATTCTTTTGTCACAGATCTGTGAATGGCGGCGCTGGAGCTTTTGACGTGCTTCAGGATTTCACATTTTTGCAGCCGTACAAAAATGAGAATCCAAATGAATTTCATGTAGAAGAGGAGGACGTTTTGTTGCAGGGCAACATTTACAGCTGCACCCCTTTCACCAAAACCCACAAAAACCTCAAGAAAACCAACGGAACTGACTGAGAGAGAAGCTAATGGAGGAGGAAATCTTGTGCTCCTCTCTGCCAGATAGTAAAGGTTCAGTCCTTCAGCAGCCCCAAGAGGAACCATGGACCTCTATAGACCACCAGTGTATCAATGGAGAACAGGAGGTCATTGTTTGGGGCGAGACAGAGGTGCAGATAAACCAGGCACACGGGACGGATCAACTCAATCTCTCCCTGAAGGCAGGACAAGAAACTTCTGAGGAGGTGGAACAATGGGAGCAAATAATATGGCCAGTACGCCCCATGACCTGCACCAGTCCTCCAATTTCTTTCGCTACAGTACAGTGGGACATGCCAGGTACCTTCACAGAGATGCCTTCGCTCATGACTGACAGGAGCTTGGCCAATGAGCTGGATTCTGGTGGCGTGACGAGCTTAGACACCACTTCCCTGTCACTTCACCAATCTGATGATGATAACGCTGAGCCTGTCGTACAGGGGGAGAATGAGGAAGAAGATGGGTTTGATTCACGGCTTCTGAACTTAAATCTAGAGTGGACAGGAAACGGCTTTGAGGTATGTTCTGTATTAAAAGCAGTAACACACGGAGGTGTGATGTTGTCATGCTAGCTATTTTTAGATTTTTGTTCATTTCTGTGTCTCTACACACCTTAGACACCAGTTTCCTGTGTGATCAACCCTTTTCATTTAGCATAGGCTTGGCTTTCCTGTTACCACCTCTGTCTTTAAATACACATCTTTTAGGTTACTGTAGTAAGTTGAGCTGAAGTGAGAGAAATAGAGCAGACATGTTGGTCAGATGAGGCTACCTACTCATGAACACACTGCCGATCACAAGTTTTTCTCACACATTTTAAGCTCATGATCGATGGCCTGTGTTGCAATTTCCAGCCATGTGATGCTGCAGATGTGCAAGAGCAGACGACACAGGAAAAGGAAGATCCAACACACGAGCTGGTAGACAGTAATAATGGTACGTATTACTCAGAGCGACAGTTTTAAATTAGGTGAAATAGCAGATGTGTTGCTTGTTCAGTTTGAGAATACTCATGTTTATTCTAGTCATTCTTGTGGCTGTAGCTTTTACTGCAAAAACTGTGAACATGTGTGCAATTTTCTAGAAATCCCCCCAAGGACAGAAGAAGGAGGGACAACCTCAGATCCTGCTGAAACTGCGGAATTAATTGATACTCTGGAGGCGACTGAAGGCTCAGGAGACGAGGTGGAGAGTTTTGTAGATTTAAAGAAGAGAACAGGAGGAGCCCAGCATTCTGCTGACTGGACAGGGAGACTCAGAGGAGCGGCAAACTTCAGCAAATGGTGTAGGGATTGAGGAAGAGACTGAGGAGGGGTGTGAGGAGGAAGAAGAGGAGCAGAGTGTGACTAACGTATTTTGTAGCGAAGAAAGTGAAGAGGCAAAAACTGTCAGTTGTGTGAGTGATGTGTGAGTATCATGGAAAGGGGAACAGGAAATGTGTATTAAAAGTAATTGCTTTCATTATGTTAATCATGTCACATTGCCATGTGCTAATAAAACGTTAACTACATTGCATGTTTCATCCACACTTTACAGGGAGGTTTCTGCAGAGCTACTACAAAGTGATGATACTGGACTAACCTTAAACCCAGATAAGCTAATTGATCTGCAACAGTCAGTTTCTGGAGGAAAGTCAGCACTCAGGGACTGAAGAGGACATAGAAATACTGGAACGGTTACATGAAGATCCCACACGTCAGACTGAAGAGCCAGAGATGTGTGAAGATGTAGCTCAGAATGTGGAACCAGAACAGTCGGAGGCTGTGGACAATGGTGAAGAAGCTTTGATACAAGAGGCAGAAAATGCAGAGAGGATAGAAAACTCACAAGAGATACTAGAGCTGACTGAAAACCTGGAGGAGACAAGTTGCTCTGAGCAACCAGATTGCGATCAGACAGCTTTTGAGGAGGGAGAGGCATCACCACAGCCCGAACACTCGGAATCCGAGCAGCTGGAAATGACCAAAGAGCCTGAGCAGATAGAGGAGCAACACTCTGAAGACTCTGAGCAGTTAGGACAGTCAGAACATTTGGACAGTCACCACAGATGGAGCTGACAGAGCAATCAACCCAACCTGAAAATACAGAGCAGACAGAGGAGTCGGCTCAGTTAGAGCAGACAGAGGAGACAGAGGAGTCAGCTCAGTCAGAGCAGTCAGTTTGTGTGATGCGGAAGCAATTGCAGAGCAGCAAGAACAGACAGAGCCAACAATGCAGAATGAGCAGTCACAGCAAATGACCAACTCTCCTCCACCACCTCTCCCTGAGCAGCTTGTGGAACCAGAGAATTCATACCAGTCAGAAATAACAGAGCAGATGTCTCCGGAGGCTGAGGTCACAGCAGACAGCAGAGGTGGCGTTAAACCAGGTGGGCACACAGGCTGAGACGTTACAGCAGGCTGAAGAAGTAGGAGTTTCTGAGAATGGAGATGCACAAACAGTCATAGCAAATGGAGAGCAACCCAAGCCCCCCGAGACAGCTGTGCCTCTTATGAATGGAGGTGAGGTGGACAGAGAGATGGCCCACCACCTCGCTGAACGGCTGTACAAGTTGGACGGGATCCAACGTGTAGACGTGGTGAAGCACTTAGATAAAGAGTAAGCACATGTTTTATATTTTCAAATCTTTTTTTGTTCTTTTTTTGCATAACTGAAAGGTGATGAGGTCAGGAGTACTAGTCAGTGGAAGATTTAGCTGCATTGGGTTTTCTGCTGTGCAGTCACAGAGCTGGCCATAAATACTGTATAGTGATATATTAACAGTGAGAGAATGACAGTTATGCCCAGCTGTCATGGGCCTACAAGACACTATAAATTCAAATAAGCCTGCACCAGATTGCTTTGTATACATTGTTAAACAATACAGTAGTCCAAAATTAGAGAACCATCTTTCACAGTCAGACTGCCAGACCTTCATAATCTACAATAAAATTCATAAATCACTGCTAAACATTTACATCAGTGTATAGAACTGGGGAAATCAGGTGGACATGTCACCTTTCCTTATTTTCCCAGGTTTTGAAACAATGTTTGCAACAAAATTGAACATCTTTGTAATTTGTGTTCATCTTTACACCAGGATATGTCGAGCCACGTCACGAAACATTAGCTGTCATTTGTTTTCTTGTACACAAACATCCTAAGATACTTTCAAACCTTTTTTCTTTAAATG